>NC_140921.1:798790-1011290 GCF_045865225.1 Trachurus japonicus
GTTGAAGACTTTTATTGTGAAAGGTTGTGTGTGTTTGTGTGTTCCAGTTGAAGACTTTTATTGTGAAAGGTCGTGTGTGTGTGTGTGTGTGTGTGTTCCAGTAGAAGACTTTTATTGTGAAAGGTTGTGTGTTTGTGTTCTAGTAAAAGACTTTTATTGTGAAAGGTCGTGTGTGTGTGTGTGTTCCAGTAAAAGACTTTTATTGTGAAAGGTCGTGTGTGTGTGTGTGTTCCAGTAGAAGACTTTTATTGTGAAAGGTTGTGTGTGTTTGTGTTCTAGTAAAAGACTTTTATTGTGAAAGGTCGTGTGTGTGTGTGTGTTCCAGTAGAAGACTTTTATTGTGAAAGGTTGTGTGTGTGTGTGTTCTAGTAAAAGACTTTTATTGTGAAAGGTCGTGTGTGTGTGTGTGTTCCAGTAGAAGACTTTTATTGTGAAAGGTCGTGTGTGTGTTTGTGTGTGTTCCAGTAAAAGACTTTTATTGTGAAAGGTCGTGTGTGTGTGTGTGTGTTCCAGTAGAAGACTTTTATTGTGAAAGGTTGTGTGTGTTTGTGTTCTAGTAAAAGACTTTTATTGTGAAAGGTCGTGTGTGTGTGTGTGTGTGTGTTCCAGTAAAAGACTTTTATTGTGAAAGGTCGTGTGTGTGTTTTCCAGTAAAAGACTTTTATTGTGAAAGGTTGTGTGTGTTTGTGTTCCAGTTGAAGACTTTTATTGTGAAAGGTTGTGTGTGTTTGTGTGTTCCAGTTGAAGACTTTTATTGTGAAAGGTCGTGTGTGTGTGTGTGTGTTCCAGTAGAAGACTTTTATTGTGAAAGGTCGTGTGTGTGTGTGTGTGTGTGTTCCAGTAGAAGACTTTTATTGTGAAAGGTTGTGTGTGTTTGTGTTCTAGTAAAAGACTTTTATTGTGAAAGGTCGTGTGTGTGTGTGTGTGTGTTCCAGTAAAAGACTTTTATTGTGAAAGGTCGTGTGTGTGTGTGTGTGTTCCAGTAAAAGACTTTTATTGTGAAAGGTCGTGTGTGTGTTTTCCAGTAAAAGACTTTTATTGTGAAAGGTTGTGTGTGTTTGTGTTCCAGTTGAAGACTTTTATTGTGAAAGGTTGTGTGTGTTTGTGTTCTAGTAAAAGACTTTTATTGTGAAAGGTTGTGTGTGTTTGTGTTCCAGTAAAAGACTTTTATTGTGAAAGGTTGTGTGTGTGTGTTTGTGTTTCCAGTAAAAGACTTTTATTGTGAAAGGTCGTGTGTGTGTTTTCCAGTAAAAGACTTTTATTGTGAAAGGTCGTGTGTGTTTGTGTTTCCAGTCGTTCCAGTGTCACCTGGAGGCCTGGGTGGTTCCCTGGAGAAACCAGACCACGATCCAGAAGTTCACCTGCTGATCCACATCCAGATCTCTGATTCTGATCATCAAACTGATAAACCCGATGCGGTTCAGACTGGTTCTGTGGTGCGTTCGAGGCCCCTGCTGGTCAGAGGACAGAACAACAGCTGGACCGGACCCTCTCAAGTCACTGGTTCATCCAGATGTTTCATGTAAAACTGAATTATTAGAGGATTTATGATGAAAATATATCAGATCAATAAAATAAAATCACTTCATTTGGTTGATTTTCTGTTTTATTTTTGATTAAAACTCTCTGAACTGACTGAAATATTTAACTTTATGTGAATTAATAATATAATTAATGCTAATATTTCTCAGATGCATTACAACTCATGTTTATTAATTATTAATTAGCTAAATCCATTTATCTGATATTGATCATTAAAGGGATAGTAGCATTTTTTAAGTGGGGTTGTTTTTCCTGCACTTTGAAGGGCTGGAAAAAATTATATTATAGTGAACAATGGAACTGTGTATTTTTTTCCAGGTAAAACCTCTTTTAGGCCGTGAAAATAGGCCGTTTCTTCGGGTCCATTCACAACAATGTATGTTGTAAATCTCTGGGCAGGGCTATTATGGGCTGGCGTTGCTAACGGGAGGAGTGCAGAGAGTCTTCTACTGCAATTAAAGTACTTAGGGGCTATTTGGAGATCATACAACCCCACTTTAAAAAAAAATGCTACTATCCCTTTAAACATCAGGTTAAACACCGGTTCATGTGAGGTTTGAGTTTCGTCATCAGAGAATAAAAACACAGTAACGAGTTTGTTCAAACGGATTCGACTCGGTTTTTATTAAACGACTCTGAAGCGGTTTCCACGGTAACAAACACGTCTCCATTAAAAAGCAGGAGAGAAACCAGAAACACATAAAACTAACGAGGTCACAGAGTTCATCAGTCAGAGCTCGTTGTTCTACTTCCTGTTTGCTAAGCCCCGCCCCCAGTCAGATGACGGACAGATCAGTGCTTCCATTCTTTCCTGTTTTTATTTTTCATTTTTATTTTCTTGTTCCTTCAGATTCAGGTGTTTGAGGGGGCGGAGCCTAAAGCTGCAGGTGGAGAAACTGGACCAATGATCAATGATCAATGACTCTGAACCAGACCAGATGCTAACGATGCTAACGATGCTAATCAACACAAAGTGAAGCGTAAAGACAGATGTCCATGTGTAGTGTGATTATAAAGCAGCTTTAGTTTTATATTAATACTGTGAAAGTATCAAAGCCTCAGTCCACAGAGAAATGCACACAGCCTGGATTCAGAAACTGAGCCTTTAAAGGGACAGTCCAACATTTAGTCAGACCCTCCTATCGCCATAACCCCATAGTCACAGCAGTAGGTTCATCACCTTTAATTATCGCTGCATGTTGTTTTCAAATAACATTACGACACATGAAGCAAATACTAATACTGAACTACTTTCTCTGCTGAAATCCCTCCGCCCAGCAGCAGCTGTGTCTGGAATGTAGTTCCGGCTGCATTTCCCTCTAAAACAACTCTGTGTGGTAACGTTGTGTTATTATCTCATAGCGTGGTGAATGTGCAGCTCACAACTTGTCCACCAGAGCGTTGTGGAGTTGTTGGATTGTGTATTTGATGAGTTTGATGATGAGGGAAACCAAGAAATCCCATAATGAGCCTCCGTAGCGTAGCTCTGAGCAGCTCACGGCTCTGCTCCGCCGTTCTAAAAACAACATGCACCGATAATTAAAGGTGATGAACCTACTGCTATGACTATAGGGATTATGGAGAGAGGAGGATCTGAATAAATGTTGAACTGGCCCTTTAAAGCCAGCCGTCAAGACTTCCTGTCACTTTGTGATGTCACAACTAAGCCCCGCCCCCCACCACCACCTGGACAACCCCATCCAACACTTTGTGTGTTTCACCTGAACACAGAAACACACCGGATGCTAATTCAGCTAAAACAGAAACCTCAACCTGACGATCAATAACGATCAATAACGATCAATAATCAAACACAAACTTATTTTTCTCCAAAGTCAGAAAAAAAAACCTCACAAACGGACGAAAGTATAAACTGAATCAGGAGCTCGTCCAATCAGAGCAGAGCTCGGCAGCAACACCTCAGCAATTAGTCAATTAATAAATAAATAATCAATAGAACAATCTCCTTGTTGTTTACAACTCCTTCCTGGTAGAAAACCAGCATGAGAACAATAGTGACGGACGAGAGTTTCTCTATATTTATCTACTTTTTCATGTCATTATATCACCGTTTAGACTAATCTGATGTTTGTAAAGTTTATAAAACCAATGATTGCACAAACATTACTATTTCTGTGTTCACATTTTTGTAATTAGTCATGGTTATCATAGATTAGCCGGGCTAACGGTTAGCTACCTGTTTAACTTTAATAACTCAGTGACTCAATAAACGTTCCATGAAAAAATATTTTCTCCAGCGGATATCTGAGTTCCAACATGACTGAGCTAACTGGAGTAGTTTCATGTCGTGTCCCACAACGGGAGGGTTTTAACAGCTGACGTCCTGATGTTAGCTTAGCTGCTGCTGTTAGCTTAGCTGCTGTTAGCTTAGCTACCGTTAGCTGTCCCTGTCAGCTGAGCCACTGATGCTTTCTAGACACTGTGATTCCCCCAAACTGAATAAATACAACACATAGCAACACAAAACACACACACATAAATAGTAATGTTTCTTCAATCATTTCAGATTTGTCTAAACGGTGAAAAATATGAAATATAGCTAAACTCTGGTTCGTTACTATTGATCTCATTCACATTACAGCTGGTTTTCTACCAGGAAGTAGAATGTAAACAACAAGGAGATTCGGTCTATAAGTGGCGGTCGCAGCTCGGATGTGTGACGTCACGTTTCCGTGGCAACACAGAGCCTCGACGTTTGTTCGTAATCTGTAAACAAAGAATCAATAATTATCAGTCCATCAAACAGTCGTCCGTCCGTCCGCCGTAGACGACCAGCGATCGGTCGGTCGGTCAGTCGGTTGCCGTGACGACATGCCCCGCCCCCTCGGCTGCGTCCTGGTCTCAGGCTCCGCCCCCTTCGGGCTCAAACGTCTTTTGGGTTGTTTCTCTCTCTCCGTCCTGTTCTTCTCCTCCTCTACACCTTGCTGAGGTCCAGCTTGGCCACGTACGGCGAGCGGAACGAGCCCAGGTACAAGCTGCCGTCGTGCTCGTGCACCTCGCTGACGTACGCCGCCACCGCGCCGCTCGGGTCGTGGAAGCTCCGCGTGCACACGCCGCCGTCATGGAGCTCCACCACCAGACTGTAGCGAGGGACGAACTTCATCAGCACCTCCTGGCTGAAGAGCTGAGGAGGAAGAGGAGGGGGGGCAAAGTTAGTTAGTTAGTTAGTTAGTTAGGGCCACGGGCCATCGCACCGAGCCCTGATAGCTGTTGGGACCAGAAAGATTAAATATCATACAACACATCAACATGGTGTTCAGTCTCCAATTGACCTATGGCTAAGCCACGCCCCCAAATGCGATGAGCCAATCACAGTGTGCATAGCTAGCCCATACACTGGGACATTCTCTGCTTCCACGTCCATTGAAATGCATTGCAGTTAGTCAGTTTTCATTGGTTTTTATATGTTTTTTCTTGACATTTTAAGTTTAAAATGGTCAAACGGTGTTCATGGGGTACATGCAACTCTGACACTAGGTATCCTGAGAGGCCACGGGGGGATTTTTTTACCTTTTCCTAAGCCACATCTCAACCGAGAGAAGTGTCTGCTCTGGATAAAGTTATGCAGTAGACCACAACACCAACTAAACCTGGATAAACTTAACAAGGATGTCTACATCTGTTCTAAGTTAAGTCAACAACGTATTTGAGGCAACATATTGTCAGAGATGTTTAGATGTTAGCCAGCATCACAACTAAGCATAAAGTCCGCTAGCTTAATGCTAACGTATAATGTAAAACTCCATAGACAGGCTAACAGAAATTAGCCCGTCGCTATCGGCGTTTCGCGGCAACCGACAGCCATAGCAGTAAAGCTAAGTGAAGTTTTGGTGACTTCAACATGATATTTAATCTTTCTGTCTCCAAAAACCATCAACTGCCTCCTGTGAAATGTCTCTGACTGTTTGTCTGAGTGAGTGGAGGGGGCGGGGCTTAGGTCAATTGCATTAGGGATGAAGGAATTTTTAAAAATATTAGGATTTGTCCTTGGCTCTTTATAACGTCTACCAGAGGGAAGAAGTTCAAACTCCCTATTGAGTGGATGAGACGGATCGTTTGCTATGTTGACAGCTTTTTTCCTCAGCACTTCCTCGTACATGCAACTTCATTGTTTCTGTCTTGTCCCTATGATTTTTGAGGCTAGGTTTACTATTCTCTGCAGCTTGCTTCTTCCTTTAAAGGGATAGTTCAACATTTTGGCAAATTGGCCCCATTGCCATAATCCCTATAGTCATAGCAGTAGGTTCTTTACCTTTAATTGTCGGTGCAAGCTGTTTTTAGAACGGAGGAGCAGAGCCGTGAGCTGCTCAGAGCTACGCTACGGAGGCTCATTATGGGATTTCTTGGTTTCCCTCATCAAACTCATCAAATACACAATCCAACAACTCCACAACGCTCTGGTGGACAAGTTGTGAGCTGCACATTCACCACGCTATGAGATAATAACACAACGTTACCACACAGAGTTGTTTTAGAGGGAAATACAGAGACTGTTGATGAAAAACTGTCCCTGAAGGCAACGCGCATCAGTGGTTTTGCATGAATTTCCCTCTAAAACAACTCTGTGTGGTAACGTTGTGTTATTATCTCATAGCGTGGTGAATGTGCAGCTCACAACTTGTCCACCAGAGCGTTGTGGAGTTGTTGGATTGTGTATTTGATGAGTTTGATGATGAGGGAAACCAAGAAATCCCATAATGAGCCTCCGTATCGTAGCTCTGAGCAGCTCGTGGCTCTGCTCCTCCGTTCTAAAAACAGCTTGCACCGACAATTAAAGGTAAAGAACCTACTGCTATGACTATGGGCCAGTTTGACTAAATGTTGAACTATCCCTTTAACAGATTGTTTCTGACCAGTTGATGAACTGAAAATAAACTGATGTGTTTATGACGTCCTACACTTTAACAGTCTGCAGCCAATCAGAGCAGAGAGCAGGGTGAGGGGGCGTGGCCTGAGGGGGCGTGGCCTCCGTCTCACCTTGAAGATGAGCTTCTTGATCCACGGTCTCTGAGACAGGAAGTCCAGCATGGAGAAGCCCGGATTGGGCCGCACGGCTGCCATGGCAACCCAGTAGCCGCCGGTGGAGCTGGGCCGGATGTTGTCAGGGAAACCAGGCAGGTTGTCCACAAAGGTGTCCATCCCACCTTTATTCAGACCCGCAACATGGACCCTGAACGCACCACGACATCATCAAGTCAGAACATCAACAACAAACTGTGGGTTAATTTATTTTATTAATGTTCAAACTGCAGCTACAGATGATAAATACAAGAGTTTAATGTAAAGTTATTATATTATATTAATTAAATTACATTACGTTACATTACATATATTATACTATATTACATTATATTATATAACATTACAATATATTATGCTATATTATATCATATACATTATTTTATGTTATATTACATTACATTATATTATGTTTACATAATTAAATAATTATTACATTACATTATGTTATGTTATATTATATTATGTATCATATCATATTATATTACATTAGGTTACATTATTTTACATTATATTACATTATATTATATCATATTATATTACATTAGGTTACATTATTTTATCTTATATTACACTACATTACATTATATTATATTAAGTTACATTACATTACGCATAGTTATGTTATATTACACTACATTACATTACATTATATCATATATTATATTATATTATATCATATTATATTACATTACAATACATTATATTATATAACATTATATAACATTATTTTATGTTATACTATATTACATTACAATACATTATATTATGTTATATTATATTACATTACGTTATTTTATGTTATATTACACTACATTACATTATATTATATTACATTATATAACATTATATTATACAGATGTAGTTTGACTTGTTTCCTGTTTAGCAGGAAGGATGAAAATAACCCAACACCTCCCACTACAACCACTGACCCGACACACACACACACACACACACTCTCTCTCTCTCTCTCTCTCTCTTCATGCGGGTAAAACGAGGCCAGCTGGTTTCCGTGGCAACAGAGAGAAAGAGAAAGAGAAAGAGAGAGAGAAGCCTCCTCCATCACAGACAGACAGTTATTTAACAGTCGTCACGGCGATCATCTGTTCTGTAACTTTGATCAAATCGACATTAGTTTGTTTCTATCCAGTGGTTTGGTTACCGGCGGATACGGGCCATCGTCGTCTCGGCAACCAGCACCGACTCCTCATCCGGCAGCAGCTGGATGCCGTTGGGGAAGCGCAGGTTCTCCATCACCACCGTCAACTCACGGGTCTCCAGGTCCAACTCCAGTACCCTGACACACACACACACACACACACACACACACACACACACACACACACACACACACACACACACACACCTGGGTCACTCAGAGGCTTTTATTGTGAAACTCCTGGCTGCAGGAAGTCGATTGTTGAAAATGAATCTTTGAAATTCATAAAGTTCATTTAATAAAAGCTTTGAATATTAAAGCAGAAGTAAGCGATCCGGTGGTTTTGGCTAATGCTGCGTTCCAGGCAGGCTTTTGAAACCGTAAATTACAGCTTCAAGTCACGACTTACGACTTTGTAGCGTTTCAGGCAACCCACTCGTGTTTTTCCGACCTGTTTTACCTGTGAAAGTCACTATAACGGCCACTCGTAACTTCTGACCCGTGAACTCGTACCAGATCGAACTGGTACCACTTCACGGTCGGAAAAATACGAGTTTCCTTGAACGCACCATAACAGTCCTCGTCCCTACGTCACCACATTCACGGCGTTCCTTGGCTGCACACACAGCCCTGCATGCCGTTCTCTCTCCTCATTGGATAAAAACTGTAGGATACGATAAATGTTTTCTCCTGGGCTCAGAGCAGAGTGACTGACAGACCCGTGTTTCAGACCAAACACTCTATGTAAGTGATTGCTGTCGGAAGATACAACTATTTAAGACTTAGATTAACACAAATATATCACTTACTTCTGCTTTAACCCTCCTGGAAGGAAGGAAGGAAGGAAGGAGGGAAGGAAGGAAAGAAAGATGGAGGTATAGGGAACAGATCAGGTCACTTGGATCAAAAGAGGAAGGAAGAAGAAGTAAGGATGAAGGGAAGGAAGGAAGGAAGGAAGGAAGGAAGGAAGGAAGGAAGGAAGGAAGGAAGGAAGGAAGGAAGGAAGGAAGGAAGGAAGGGAAAAAGGATTGTGGAAAGAAGGAAGGGAGAAAGGAAGGAAAGAAGGAAGGAAGAGAACAGATTGGGACAACAGGAGGGTTAAATATCATCTCAGTGTCTACAGTGAATATTCTTGTCTTATTGTGAAAGGTTTCAGCAGGAAGTGGTACCGTCCGTCGGCCGTAGCCTCCATGATCAGCTGCATGTAGACATATATGTATATATATGTATAGATGTATTATATTAACGGTCTTACCGTCCGTCGGCCGTGGCCTCCATGATCAGCTGCATGTAGACATATATATATAGATGTATATATATCTATATGTCTATAGTCTTACCGGCCGTCGGCTGTAGCCTCCATGATCAGCTGCATGTAGACATATATATATAGATGTATATATATCTATATGTCTATAGTCTTACCGTCCGTCGGCCGTGGCCTCCATGATCAGCTGCATGTAGACATATATATATAGATGTATATATATCTATATGTCTATAGTCTTACCGTCCGTCGGCCGTGGCCTCCATGATCAGCTGCATGTAGACATATATATATAGATGTATATATATCTATATGTCTATAGTCTTACCGGCCGTCGGCTGTAGCCTCCATGATCAGCTGCATGTAGTCTCTAGATATAGAAACTATAAAGTTATATATCTATATATATCTATAGTCTTACCGGCCGTCGGCCGTGGCCTCCATGATCAGCTGCATGTAGTCTCTAGATATAGAAACTATAAAGTTATATATCTATATCTATAGTCTTACCGTCCGTCGGCCGTGGCCTCCATGATGAGCTGCATGTAGTCTCGGCGCTGCCACCTGCTGCTGGAGTCGGTGAAGTACAGCTTCCTCCCGTCCTGAGTCACCGCCACGTCGTTGATGAAGGACAGCGGCCGGCCGCCAACCAGCTGCCCCCCCGACACCAGCCGCGTCGCCTCGCCTGCAGCAACCAACCACAACGCTCAGCTGTGACCGGTCCACCTGAGCTCACCGGCCAATCACAGCCCTCCTCTAGCGGTTTCACCAATATAATACATCCATGGGTTTCTCACACACTAAAAAATGTTGGGTTATCTCTGTAACCCAATTTCTGAGTTATTGGTGTTGAGTCAAACTTTTGGGTTATTTTTCCAGAGTTTAACCCATTTTCAGGGTTATAGGGCTATGAATTGAATCCAATTCTTGAGCTGTGCAAGTAATTGGGTTATATTCCAGAGAGTAACCCATTTGTTGGGTTAAGGGTTGGGTAATTCTGTGACTTAACCGGCCGGTTCATTTGAAAAATGCTGTCCGCGCACTACAACAGTGCAGTGCTTTATACACGACCCAATAGTTGGGTTAAAAATAACCCAACATTGTAGTTAGCATAACCCAACTCTTGGGTTGAACATACAACCCAAAAGTTGGGTCAAAAAGATTAACCCAACCCGTTGGGTTAAAATTACCCAAAAAACCAGCAGCTTTCACACCAGTTACTGGAACCATTGATGAAATCTAACCTGTATCAGTAGCATTAGTTAGTCTGAATGTAAAGTGAAGCTTCCTGTGTGTATTGGACAGAAGAGCAGCGCTGCCTCGGGGCTCTGGAGCCTACGGACACAAACCACCACATTTACATCAACAAATACATGCATACATACACTAAGCTACTGTATATAACATGGTTACTCGCCCACTGATGATGTCACAGTTCGCGAGGAAACCGCAACTATTTTTTGGTTCCGCTGTGAACCGACTTTTCAGGTTCCGAACCAATTATTTTTTCAGTCTGAACGCTGCCAGTGTGAAACCGCTCTCTGACTCAGCTGTGGTGGGGTTGACCTGATCTCACCGGCCAATCACGGCCCTCCTTTCCTCTCTGACTCACCTGTGGTGGGGTTGACCTCGAACAGGCCCAGGTAGGCGTCGGCCACGAACAGAGTCCCGTTGGGTCCGACCCGGATCCCCAGAGGTCGACCGCAGCTCGACTCCTCCTCCTTAGAACCTGGACCAGAACCAAAAGCAGATAAGTGCCATTTTGAAAAAAATGAGCTGATGCTTTTGAATTATTCTTTACATATATTATAATAATGTTGTTTTCAATAAAGCTTTATTTAGTTACATCTGGTTTTGTACATCTCATCTCCTTGGTCAAAGCCACTCAACTTTGGTTTGACTGATATCACCTGATGTAAATAATGATTAAAAATTTTCAAATATTTTTCTTATAAACTGAGTTATCTGCTTTTTGCAAATGAACTCTTCATATATATAATCAAACTTCAAAAAAGAGTAATTAGAATAATAAACAAAGAGTGCTATTGTTAAAGGGACAACGAGGAGTTTCTATTTGGTTATAAAAAAGTCTGATATTAACGTGGATGAATCTACGTTACCACTTGTTAATGGTCCATTTTAGATAAATCTATGGTTTTGTCTCTATGGTTATTTTGTTATTATTAGTGGTGGTGGAAATGCTGGGCGAGCCGACCAGCGTTTCTTTACTTTCGGTTTCGTGGCGAGTCATGAGAATAACGCCGCCGTATGAATCTCCGTTTATGGTGGGAACTACGACGGTATGTGATCGCCTTCCAACCTCTGACTTTAATTCTTGATGAATGAAAACATGAGTCTGTCTTGCACCGGTCAAAGAATTTCACGGTGCGGAGGCTCATAAATGTAGTGTGAAAACACTTCACTTTAACAAAACTCCTCATTGTCCCTTTAACCTACCAACCCACTATTTATAAGATCTAATGCTCTAATTAAAATGTTCAGATATTTGTGTTCCTAAAGACAATGGAAATCATTTTTCGAGTAAAGAGCAACAGCCTTCCAGTTTGTATCGTTCAGTTATTTAAATTAAGAAAAGGGAACTATCATTTAAGAGGGTTATTGATTTTTGAAATGTGTAAAGTTAGTGAGAACTAATATAAAATAGAAATGTGTTTCAGTCTTGGGAGTTAAAATGTGGAATAAGCTCAGTGATGAGTTGAAGACATGTAGTTCTCTGTTGAGTTTTAAGAAAGCCTTGAAATGTAAAATAATGAAAAATGATAAAATAGCCTACAGTAATGATTACTTTCATCTTATTATTTTGGACTGTTGACATTCTAGGTAATTTAATTTCATAGAGTGTAAAGGAGGAGAGGCAAATATAAACCTTGGGCTTCAGCCGATTCCCTTTTTGGTCACTGTATGATATTTTCTTTTGTGTGTGTGTATGGGTGTAATTGTGTATAATATGTGCGAGCTAAATTGTTCACACAAAATGATTTTTTGATATTGGTGTTGTATGACCGAAATAAACTAATTTCATTCATTCATTCATTCATATTATTTTCTTTTACAAACGTCTCAGTTATTTTGATGTTTTTCTGGCACCAACAGGATTCAGTGCGTCTTTTATTTTGAAGGGCTGAGGCTCTGATGGTTCCAGGAAGTGGAGGCCCCGCCACAATAAGGTAATTTCAACCATCAGTGAGATTTACTGGAAGCTTCAAACAAACTTCCTCATCACGCCCCCGACACAGCTACGGTTTCCTGTTTCACAATAAAAGCCCTCTAACCTGCAGTTGTGTTAGTTTCCTGTTTCACAATAAAAGCCCTCTAACCTGCAGTTGTGTTAGTTTCCTGTTTCCTCAGAGTCGTCGCTCATTGTGAAAGTTTCCAACTGAAGTTTAATGTTCAAAACCTTCAACTCCATTAATCATTAAATCAAAACAAACTGAACCTTGAACTAAAGAAAAGTCCAGATGCAGCCTACCAAAATAAAAGCTCTGAAACACACTTGACTTCCAAAATAAAGTCCAGTTAAATAGAGATTAACGGTTGTTGTAGTGGACGTTTGATTTTCTTACCACAGGGAAGTTTCCCGAGTCTCGTCACCGTGTGAATCCTGCGACCGACCAACTTGACGATTTTCCCGTCGGCTGTTCCAGAGAAGAAAACATCTGGAGGCAGAGGAGGAGAAACATCTGTCAGCTTCAGCTTCATCTTCATCACTGAACGTCAGGAAACTTCATGACTGATGCAGCTGATCAATGATGAACTTATTGATCTGAATTGTTCTGTTTCTGCTTGATTTTTTGTCTGAATGTTCAGTTTTTACCTTTTGTGCCCGTTTCCTCAAGAAGTCACTTTATTTGTTCGTTATTATCTAATTTGTGAATTAATTCTTTGTAACAAGGGGTAGACAATATAAGTTTGCTTCTTTCTGCCCCCTTTCATTCAAGAGTTACAGTATTGTCATTGTTTATTTTATTTTTTTGTTTTTATGCTCGATAAATGAATGAAATAAATAAACTAAACTAAACTAAACTAAACTAAACTAAACTAAACAAACTAAAACTATTTATACAAATTAAAATTAGACAGGAAATAAAATCTAAATAATAAAAACTGGAGGTCAGTGGTCCGAAGGCGGAGCCCTGAGGAACTCCTCCTCCACTTTATAACATTTAAAATGTTCCAGTAAAAACCAGTAGAACAGTGTTTTTCAACCTTGGGGTCGTCTGAAATGTCTCGTAATTGATTAAGAAAAAAGACTGATAAAAATATGTTTTTAACCAAATACTATTCTTTTTAAAAAATTATGATTAAAAACACCACATACAATCTTAAATAACTGTATCTATACTTTTAACTTTCTAATATAAATTGAGTTCATATAAAATGCAGCTATAAAATCTGAGCTGGAGTATCTTGATTGACGCCAGAAATTTGTGATGTCACAATGAGGTCACGAGCCTCTGCATTAGAACCAGGGCTGTGTCCGAAATCCCCCCCTACTCACTATATAGTGACCAGGCCATTTTGTAGTGGTGTCCGAATGTTTAGTGATTATTAATGTTCAGTATATAGTGACTGAATCTATCCCACAATTCACCGCCAAATGTAGTGAGCATCCGATGGTCACTAACCGGAGCAAGATATCCCATCATGCATCCCATTCCACAGACTCCCAAAACAAACGTTGGAGCAAATTTCCTAACAAGCGTTATAAACTGACCACAGACTCTGGATAGCGATGCTAATTTCTGTTAGCCCGTCTATGGTGTTTTACATTAACGTTAGCATTAAGCTAGCGGACTTTATGCTTAGTTGTGAGTGGCTGTGTGTGTTTCAAATGTTGTTTCAAACTATGTGGGTTTGATTGAACATCTTTGATGCTTAAATATATATATTACCGCTTAATATATTGCTTTACTCCTCTACACCGGCCGTTACCATGGTTGTATCCATGGTACCTGCACTGGCCGTTACGATCGCAGTCGGAACGTTTTAATTACGCGACGTAATACGTCATTAACTGTGCGGTGGAGTAGTGTCCGAAAGTGTTTTTCATTTGACCAGTGAGTCACTATATTGAATTCACTATATAGTGAGTAGGGAGGAGGGAGGAGGGAGGGGTTTCAGACACAACCCAGGTGTGTTTGTCTGTCGTTGCCGTGGCGACACGTCGATCGACAGACTGACCTCCGATGTTGGTGATGGACTCGGGTCCTAGAATCTGGTCCTCGAAGAGTCTCTGAGCTTCTCTGAGCTTCAGGTTCGGTTCCCAGCAGCCGCGCATCACGGGGGGCTCCTTCAGACTGGGGGGGGGGGGGGGGGGGGGCAGACAGACAGACTGGTCAGAGCAGCTCGTTATGAATGAATTTATTTATTTAAAACAGGGACAATGCACAAAAAACATGAATCTTGTAAAACAAGAAGAGATGCTCTGAGCCAGGTTATAGCCTGTCGTCCCTGAGCAGGTAAAGTGGGAGCAGATAGGCTACAATATGAAGATTAATTGAAATAGGACATAAGAGACATAAAAACCATAATATTAAAAAAAAATGGACAGAATGCACTAATAAAAGCAGGGAAACAGGAGCCAGATCATAAAGTGCACAATAGGACATTCCACTGACTCATTATGACGTCATAGCAACCTGTCATCATCAACGTGTCATTAACGTTCAGTCTCACCTGAAGACTTCCGGATGGATGGGAGAGTCGAGGATGAAGATGATGAAGAGGAGGGGGAGGAGCAGGAAGCCGCCCAGAGAGATGAGGGTCACCTGGAAAACCTTCCCACTGTAGGTGCTACTGTTGAAACAACAAGCAAGCAAATGACTATGTACATTCACTGAGCCAATATTATGAAAATAAAATATAGATTTTTGGCTGGAAATGTAATCAAAAGGCATTTTTATGCAGAAACTACCTCAAAATATTGATTTTTCCACTAAAAATTATAGAAATATCTGTTATGTTTTTTCGTTGCAACTGAATATGGGCGATTCCATCAAATGAGCGCCATTTCTGTCCCCAGCATATTAAATGTAGGCTTATAAAAACATGTAATAATATAATATAAATTACATTTAATTAATAAACAAAGCACCATACACATGGATCACTGTAGAAATTAAAGATATATCATTTTTAATTACTATAAAAAGGCTTTCAAAACACCTTTGTTGCCTGTCCCCACAGCCAAACGCTAGAATTTACCACAATGCATAATGAATAAAATAAACAAGCAAGCGAATGATTATGTAGCCGACATTCACTGAGCGAATATTATGAAAATAAATATATATTTTTTGCTAGAAATGTAATCAAAAGGCATTTTTATGCAGAAACTACCTCAAAATTTTTATTTCCACTAAAAATGATAGAAATATCTGCTATGTTTTTTGTTCTCAAGGCTGGAAACTTGAGAGTTACGTGACTTGGACGCAAAAAAATTGTCCAAAAAAATGTAACAGTCATACAATTTAAGAAGCCGTTATTGTAAACCCTCTATGTTTTTGGACCAACGTAGCCAAGGTTTTATAGAAAACTATATTTTTATAGATAACTATTGTGCTGTTCTGTATATTTTGTTGTGATCTCTGTACTGTATTTTATTGCATTTTATCCTTGTTGTAAAGCACTTTGTGATTTTATCTATGAAGAGTGCTATATAAATTAAACTTAGTTACTATGAGACTGAGTTGGCAGGGGCGCAGATAGAGGGTGGGACAGGTGGGACTCGACACCCCCAGATTCTGATTCACTTGGATCCGTCCCCCTCACTTTTATGGAGAGAAAAATCTCGAAATGCAAAAAAATGCGAAAAAAATGCGAAATAGCGCCTCTCTGGACGCGTATGGGCTATGTGGCGAGAAACGGTATTACACTCCTGTATTCGGTTGTTGAGCTGGGTAGGCTGCGTCGTCTCAAGCCTGGTTACCATAGTTACCCAGAACGCATATGACAGGCATCAGTGGGACAGCTCCTAGTTTAGGACCCCATAACCTAGAACTACCAACAACAAAACGGCATGCAAGATGAGGCCAGCCAAACCCAAAAAGCAGAAAACGATTGCATCGTTTTTTCAAAAAGCATCAACTGTAAGTAAACTGTGTGTTATCATAAACGTTATCATATCACCTTGCAATTTTTGTTGGTAGTCTGTCTGTTCAAAGAAATCTCGCCGTGGAAGTAAAATCGTAGTAGAGACACAGAGTGAGAATAGAGGAAGAGAGACCAATTTCACAAGGGGGAGGGGAGGGGGAAACCTTTATGCATTTATTTATTATCAATTAAATCGTCCATTGCAGCTTTCTGGGGTCTTCTGGAAATGTGTAGGCCTGCTTGAATCCGTGATATTGCCAAGCCTAATGGTCTAGACTCTAAGTTGTTAGGTTACAGTTTCAACAGCGATTGCTAACGTCATCATTTTAAACCGTGAACTGTTATTTTAGTTACTAACACTCGGCGCAATGTGTTCCATTTAAGGTGAATCAGTATTTAACACAATTATTGTGTTGTTGTCATACATCACCTCCATTGAATTTGAATGACTGAGCCTGTTAGCTTGTTATTATCTCGCCTTACAGACACAGTTAATTATTTTTTAGAGTCCAGAATTGAACTTTGTAGGCATTACTAACCATTATAGACAAAAATGCACTACACAAAATAACATATATTTTATTATTTTAAGCTTATTAAAATAAAATGCTTGTACTGTGATGTTGGTTGACAGGCTCATTTATGCCGACAGGAAGTTTGGCCACCATAGCAACACATTATATTGGCATATCCATATGGAATCTTATAATCTCTAGTAGAGATATGGCTCCTGGGACTGGTAGCCTCTGTGGTAGCCTGTAGGTATGCCCATGTTAAATTACTGCCAATGGCGCTAATGCCTTAAAGCAGTTATAATGTTTGTTTATGCTATGTTAAAATGTTGTCATGGTCCTGGCCTGCAGGTAGTTCCTGAAGATGGCAGTGAGGGAGGTGAAACTGAAAGCGATCCACTGGAGGGTAGCAGCAGTAGGCCTAGTTGTGCATTAGATCTACAGCTTGAAGAGGCAGAAGGGAGAGAGGGAGAAGAGGGAGGGACAGAAGAAAGAGAGAGAGAAGGAGGGTCAGAAGAAGGATGGACAGGAGACGGGACGGCAAGGCCAGAGGCAGATGGAGGAAAGGGAGAGGAGGTTGACATAATGACATACACAAAACCAAATCAACCTGACCCTAAATTTGTCCCCCCCAGTTTCAAAAACCTATCTGCGCCCCTGTGAGTTGGGTTAGTAGTAGCCTATGCAGAACTGAATCATCAGTAGTTTGGGACGTTTGGATTCATTACCAGTGAGTGTTTGTGTTCCCGCCCGGTGGGGGCTGGGGGCCCTCACAGTTCCCTCTGGCCCCGGGGCCTCAGAGAGTCTAGAAACGCCCCTGTCAGGAACCAATCACCCTCTGATCGATCACTACGTCACTGCCGATCAATAACCTGACGTCATCATCACCTGCACCTGCGCACTTCCTCATCATCAGTGCAGGTCACTAACGTTACACATCTATTAGCTACAGTACTATTCACACACACAGAACCTGATCAATAATCGATAGTTGGGCTGCATCGGTCCCGGGACATTAACGGATCACCGGGTCCCGGTCCCGGTCCCGGACCTGGTCCTGGTTCTGGTCCTTACCCGGACCCCTTGTAGCGGTGCTCGGGCAGCTCGTCCGTGATGACCTGCGGTCTGTGCAGCCGCCGCAGCCGCAGCCCCTCCGTCTCGTTCATGCTGCTGCACTGGGACGTGGATCCGGATCAGTTCGGATCAGTTCGGATCAGTTCGGTTCGGTTCGGTTCGGTGGTGGACCTGCAGCTGGACCGGAGCAGCGAGCAGCTTCAACCGGGTAAACAGGAGCAGGAACCCGGTCCGTGAACCGAGCATCCGACCGAGGATGTTTACAACAACCCACACTTCCGCTGCCCTTCAAAATAAAAGTCCCACCACCACAAACCATAGAGCCACAAACTGTCCTCACTTCTTCTCTTCAGCAATTAAAAAAAAAGAAAAGAAAGAAAAGAAAAGAAACTGAGAGAAATAATATGATAATAAATCAATTAACAATATCTTATTATTATTATTATAAAACTAAAATTGAGATAAACCTCATTTAACCTAAAAAATAATATAAAATAAAAAAACCAAAAATATGCATAAAAAAGTGAAACAAAGAAAAACGGGACGAAATTGTAATAAAAATGAACAGATTTAAAGGAGAACAGTTGAGTTGAATGATTCATTAAACCAGAGATGGATCAGTTTTTATTTTGTTTATTTTATTTTTCTGCTTCATGTCAATAAAACACATCAGAAACACATTTGACCCACGACCCCTGAACTCATCACAGTGGAAACACGTCACAGTCTGGTTCTGCAGCAGGAAGTGTGTGTGGCCCTCCCCTCCTCTCAGGGGGCGGAGCTACACCTGCGTCAGGGGGCGGAGCTACAGCGGTGCTCGTCCTCTCAGGGGGCGGAGCTACACCTGTGCTCCCGGAGGCTCCTGCTGGAGGAGAAGCTCCGCCCACAGCGGCTGCAGCAGAACGGCCGCGCCCCCGCGTGCACCAGCAGGTGAGACTTGAGGTTGTTGTTCTGGCTGAACTTCTTCCCACACTCTGGGCACTCGAACGGCTTCTCGCCGCTGTGCACGCGCTTGTGCCGCACCAGGTTCTGGGCCACGCCGAAGCCGGCGCCGCACACCTCGCACACGAACGGCTTCTCGCCGCTGTGCACGCGGCCGTGCAGGCTGGCGCTGGCCCGCGTGGAGAAGGTTTTATCACACTGAGAGCAGCCGAACGGTTTCCCCTCCGAGTGGCGGCGCCGGTGCAGCCGCAGGTAGCTGAGTGAGCTGTAGCCGCGGCCGCACACGTCGCAGGAGAACGGCTTCCCGCCGCCGGCACCGCCGGCGGCACCGTGCAGCTGCAGGTGAGTCTTCAGCGTCCGAGCGGAGGAGAAACTCTTCCCGCACTCCGTGCAGCCGTGCTGCGGCCGCTCGCCGTGCGTCCGCTGGTGGCGCTTCAGCGACGTGGACGAGGAGAAGTTCTTGTTGCAGTCGCCGCAGCTGAACGGTTCGACGCCGGCGTGGCGGCGCTCGTGCGCCAGCAGGGCGCCGCGCTGCCGGAAGCCTTTCCCGCAGGCGCCGCAGATGAAGGCGGGCGCGGCGCCGTGCACGGCCGCGTGCGTCTTCAGGTGTCCCGCCTGCGTGAAGCCGCGGCCGCACACGTGGCAGCTGAAGTCGCGGCGGCCGGAGTGCACCAGGCGGTGGCGGGTGAGGTTGGCCGCCACGCTGAAGCTCCGCCCACAGACGTCACAGCTGAAGCTCTTCTCTCCGGTGTGCGTGCGGCGGTGCACGCTCAGCGCGCCGCGGCTGGAGAAGCTCCGCCCACACACGCCGCAGCCGTGCGGCCGCTCGCCGGAGTGAGTCCTGAGGTGAGCCGTGAGGCCGCCGCGCTGGCTGAAGCTCCGCCCACACACGCTGCAGCCGAACGGCTTCACGCCGCCGTGCACGGTCTGCTGGTGCACGTGCACGCTGCGGCGCGCGGTGAAGCTCTTCTGACAGACGCCGCAGGTGAAGCGTTTGAGCGCCGGGTGGACGCCGCGGTGCGCCGCCAGGTCGCTGCGTCTGGACAACTCCTCCCCGCACTCGCTGCACCTGAACGCCTCGCTGCACCTGAACGCCTCGCTGCACCTGAACGCCTCGCTGCCGGTGGCGGCGGCAGCAGCGGTGGTGGCAGCAGCGGCGGCGGCGCTCTGACAGGTGAGGCGGCGGTGCACGGTCCGCTGGTGCACGCGCACGCTGCTGCGGCTGGAGAAGCTCCGCCCACACAGCGCACAGGGGAAGGGGCGAAGCCTGGTGCTGCCGCTGGCCTCTGATTGGCCGAGGGCGGAGGAAGGAGCCTCTGATTGGCCGTTCACTTCCTCTGCTGCAGGAGGGGCCGAGTCCTGCTGCTCCTTTTTCTCCTGTTCGAGATTCTGGTCCTGGTCCTGGTCCTGGTCCTCCTGGTCCTGGTCCTGGTCCCGGTCCCGGTCCCGGTCCTGGTCCCGGTCCTGGTCCTGGTCCCCCCCCAGCAGCCTCCTCAGCTCCTGCAGCAGAGTCTCACAGAGTTTCTTCACCTCAGACAGAAGCTGCTCCTGCAACACATGGAAACGTGTAACCCTGTTTTTGTGGATGTATCCACCACTTTATTTTCCCATGATCCATTGCGTCACACCACAACAGAAGTGGGTTTTAGTAGCATTCTAGCGAGCGGCTAACTGGTAGCGTTAGCCACCGGTTCTAGCGAGCGGCTAACTGGTAGCGTTAGCGGCTAACTGGTAGCGTTAGCGGCTAACTGGTAGCGTTAGCCACCGGTGTAGGCACCAAATGTGGGGGCTCTGGGCTGCCAAAACCGTTTAGACTAAATCTGATGTTTGTTAAGTCTATAAAACGAATTATTGAACAAACATTACTATTTCTGTGTGCACCTTTTTGTAATTAGTCATGGTTATCGTAGTTGTTAGCTTTGCTGCTGCTGACAGCTAACAGCAGCAGCTAAGCTAACAGCAGGACGTCAGCTGTTAAAACCCTCCCGTTGTGGGACACGACATGAAACTACTCCAGTTAGCTCAGTCATGTTGGAACTAGGATATCCGCTGGAGAAAATATTTTTTTCATGGGCCGCTTATTGAGTTATTGTTTATTGACACTGCTAACGGCTAACAGCTAACGGTTAGCCCAGCTAATCTAAAATGTTTGTTCAACAATTGGTTTTATAGACTTTATAAACATCAGAGTAGTCACAACGGTGATATAGTGATGTGAAAATGTGACATAAAGCTAAAACCTCGTCCGTATTGTTCTCATTAAAATGAGGTGATGATTATAAATAAAGTCATCACGGCCGATGTCTATCAACCAGTCTATGCTATCAACAATACAGTCACGGTGGGATGGAGCGTCATGGAGACACCCAGCAGCATTCTCCGGAAAGTGGTGGATACTTGCAAAATAAAAAGATTCTACATATTTCAACATTGTTAACTATGAGATAATAACACAACGTTACCACACAGAGTTGTTTTAGAGGGAAATTCATGCTAAACCACTGATGCACGTTGCCTTCAGGGACAGTTTTTCATCAACAGTCTCTGTATTTCCCTCTAAAACAACTCTGTGTGGTAACGTTGTGTTATTATCTCATAGCGTGGTGAATGTGCAGCTCACAACTTGTCCACCAGAGCGTTGTGGAGTTGTTGGATTGTGTATTTGATGAGTTTGATGAGGGAAACCAACTGAGAAATCCCATAATGAGCCTCCGTAGCGTAGCTCTGAGCAGCTCACGGCTCTGCTCCGCCGTTCTAAAAATAGCTTGCACCGACAATTAAAGGTAACGAATCTACTGCTGTGACTATAGGGATTATGGCAATGGGACAATTTGACTAAATGTTGGACTATCCCTTTAAGCTTTTTTTCATCATATGAGAGAATTATATCTTTTTCTTTTAAAAGTTTAAGCTTCATATCTGTTTTACCCAAAACAAATAGATGAACAACATTCATATAGAGACGACATGTTTTCCTCTTGTTACAGAAAGTTCAGTTTAAATTATTTTCTGATTAACAGGATCAATTCAATGTTTCATCTTAACAGAAACTTCTTCGATCTAGTTTATCTGATGGGGTTGTAAAGTTTTATCAAAGTTTCCTTCTGTTGTTGGTGCATCTTGTGTCTGTTAAACTGAAACCACAGTCAGTTTGTCTCTAGTGAAGCTCCATCTACTGAGTCAGTTTGTTTTAACTTTGCTCCATCCTTTCTCTTCCCATCACCTCCTCTCAATATCACTATCTATCTATATATCTAATTCCCTGAGTCTCAGTGTCTCAACTCCACCTGTCTTCAAAGTTTGACATTCTCTCTTACACCTCTAAGGATTAAGGTCATTTCTACCAGTAAAATAGTCCTGAAGCCTGAAGAAATTCAGTGATTGAAACAAGAGTGAAGAGTGTACTGACATTCACTTCAAATTCTTATTTTTTTCTAACTTTTTCTTTGGTCTGCACTCAAACATTGAGTCTTTCAGATGATCTTGGCAGCCTCTAAAAAGCTCAGTGGACATTAGTTTCTGGAGAATAGTTTCAAAAATACAGAAACTAGGAGGCAAATTAACGTTTTATCAGACTTCATCTGATTTCAGATCGGTTTAGCTCCTCTTTTATTAGATGCTTCGAGAATAAAAATAGTCCAAAATAACCAGCAGAAACTGCTCTGTTACCTCCTCACTATAACAAACTGTCCTAATACCAGGTCAAGTCTTTAGATGTAATATAATATAATATAATATAATATAATATAATATAATATAATATAATATAATATAATATAATATAACGAGTCGTCGCTGCGGCAACAGCCGGTCAGTGACGTCACCGCCCACCTCGCTGTGAGAGTCTCGTGCCTGCAGCCTCTGGCAGATCTCTGTCCTCGCGGTCACCGTGAACTCCTCCATGACGTCAGAGACGAGGCGCTGCACGAGCGGCGACATGCTGCTTTATTAGAGGAGGAGAAGAAGAAGAAAGTTCAGGAAACTAAAACAAACAAACTGCATCTTCTCTGAGCAACAACAACACAGCTGCTGTTGTTGTCGCTGCGACACCGGATCGACTTCCGGCAGCAGCAGCGTTTACGGCAGCAGCAGCGGGGGGAGGAGGGGCCTGTCGCCCCCTGGTGGCCGGAGGTCAAACAGCAACAACAACATTTTTATTTTTTTATTTTTTATATATTTATTAGAAATACAAATCTTACAAGCAGCAAATTTCAATATAAAATACATTTTGAAACTGAGCTGAACATGTCAGCATTTCAATAAAGGGTTAACACAGTGACAGATGGAACAGGAAAAACTACATTTAATATTAAACCTCCTGTTCCGGGTGAAGGAAGGAAGGACGAAGGGAAAGATGGGAGGAAAGAAGGAAGGGACAAAGGAAGGAAAGATAGAAGGAGGGGGGAAGGAACAGATTGGGTCAACTGGGTAAAAAAGGAAGGAAGAAGAAGTAAGGATGAAGGAAGAGAGGGAGGGAGGGAAAAAGGAAGGAAAGAAAGATTGATGGAGGGAACAGATTTGTTCAAGGAAGGAATAAGAAGGAAGGAAGGAAGGATTGTGGAAAAAAGGGAGGGAAAGAGGAAAAAAGAAAGATGGAGGGAGGAAACAGATTGGGTCAAAAGAGGAAGGAAGAAGAAGTAAGGACGAAGGGAAGGAAGGAAGGGAAAGATGGGAGGAAAGAAGGAAGGGAAAAAGGAAGGAAAGATAGAAGGAGGGAGGGAACAGATTGGGTCAACTGGGTAAAAAAGGAAGGAAGAAGAAGTAAGGAGGATGAAGGAAGAGAGGGAGGGAGGGAAAAAGGAAGGAAAGAAAGATTGATGGAGGGAACAGATTTGTTCAAGGAAGGATGGATTGTGGAAAAAAGGAAGGGAAAGAGGAAAAAAGAAAGAGGGAGGGAGGGAGATTGGATCAAAAGAGGAAGGAAGAAGAAGTAAGGACGAAGGGAAGGAAGGAAGGAGGAATAGAAGGGAACAGATTGGGTCAACAGGAGGGTTAAAGGTTCAATCAAACTAAATGAATAATAAACAAACATCAGTTCATTCATCACTTTGTTTTTATAAAATAACTTTATTGAGATTTAGAGAAAAAACAAAACAAAGATGAGTTTACACTCACATGAAGTAAAACTCTTCATGACGTCATGATCTGACTTTAGTTTATTGAACATGATGACATCATCTGTTTATACCATACCATACCATACCAACTTTATTTATAAAGCACTTTAAAAATCCAGTGGACCAAAGTGCTGTACAAAATCACACACAAAATATACAATTGGCATAAGACACAAAAAGTACATAGAACACAACAGAAAATAATAAAGTGCATTTAAAATAACACTATACAAAACCAATAAAACAATTAAAACATAGCGCATAGGTGAGTCAAACAATAAATAACTAACAGCAGAATAAAAGACATCAGTTTAAAACGGGGTCAAAGGCTATGGAGAACAGGTGAGTTTTGAGGCGCTTTTTAAAAACATGCAGCGATGGAGCTTGTCTGATATCAAAAGGCAGGTCGTTCCATAACTTTGGTGCCACAACTGAAAAAGCGCGGTCCCCTTTAAGTTTGGTTGTCATTTTCGGGACTTTCAGGAGCAGCTGGTCAGCTGACCTGAGGGGACGTGTAGGAGCGTAAGGTTCTAACAGCTCCGAAAGGTATGGTGGGGCCAGGCCATTAAGAGACTTAAAAACAAATAAAAGAATTTTAAAATTAATCCTAAAACGAATGGGCAGCCAGTGTAGCGCAGTTAAAATGGGGGTAATATGCTCACGTTTATTTATGCCACTTAAAAGGCGTGCAGCAGCATTTTGTACCATCTGAAGACGGGTGATGGCGGATGCGCTAACCCCTACATATAAGGCATTACAATAGTCAAGCCGACTAGTTATAAAAGCGTGGATGGTCATCTCTAGGTGCTGCCTTGAGAGAATATGTTTTATTTTAGCCAACTGCCTCAGTTGGAAGAAACTCGACTTCACAACTGCCGTGATCTGACTGTCAAGGTTTAGCCCAGGATCCATTTTTATCCCAAGGTTTTTGATAGTAGGTTTTGAGTATTGGGCTAGTGAACCTAGATCAATGGATGGAGTCCCAGCAGTGCCATTAAAAACCATCACCTCAGTTTTATTTTCGTTAAAATTTAAAAAGTTGAGTGCCATCCAGGCCTTTAGATCATTAAGACATTTAAAAAGTGGTTTCAAAGAAGATGCATTTTTCTTTTTGAGGGGCAGGTAAATCTGGCAATCATCTGCATAGCAGTGGAAGGATATGCCATGTTTGCGTAGGATGGACCCCAGTGGGAGCAGGTATAGCGAAAACAGAAGAGGGCCTAGGACCGAACCTTGTGGTACCCCACATGGGAGGGGCGCACAGGAAGACATGAAATCACCAATGTTGACACAGAAAGTTCGGTCTGCTAAGTATGATCGGAACCACTCTAATGCTGAGCCCCTAATACCCACCCAGTGTTCTAAACGAGAAATTAAAATTTTGTGGTCCACTGTATCAAACGCTGCCGTTAAATCTAAAAGTAAAAGAATCACACTGTCCCCAGAGTCGGTAGCTAAAAATATATCATTAAAAACTCTCAGCAGGGCTGATTCTGTACTGTGGAGATTTTTAAAACCAGATTGGAATGTTTCGAGAATGTTGTATTCTTCCAGAAAGGCCATTAATTGACTATACACTATCTTCTCAAGGATTTTTGAAAGAAATGGCAGCTTGGAAATAGGCCTGAAATTTGCAGGGATTGTGGGGTCCAGGGCTGGCTTCTTAATCAGAGGCTGGACCACTGCATGTTTAAGCTGTTTCGGGAAAACTGCAGAGTACAGGCTACTGTTTATAACCGTGAGGACAGATGGACCTACAGAGGGAAAGACCTCTTTAAGGAGTCTAGGAGGGACCGCATCACTTGGAGACCCGGAGGGTTTCAGGTGGCCAACAATCTCCTGTAGGAGGGACATAGTAACAGGTTTGAACTCATTAAGAATAGCAAAGCAGGGGACCAAAATGGAGGGATCATAGGCAGGAGGAGTAATTGACGCTCTGGATGAGGAGACTTTTCCAGTGAAGAAGTCTAAAAAGGTTTCACAAGTGGCAGGAGATGGTTCCATACCTGCAGTCTGCGGGGGGTTAAGGACTGAGTCAATGATTTTAAATAATACTTGGGGCTTGTTATAATTTGAAAGAATGATATTTGAGAAATGATTTCTTTTGGCATCTCTCACTATTTTCTGGTAATGTCGCCAGCGGTCCTTTAGAATTTGAAGGGACACTTGCATTTTATCTCTTTTATAACAACAAACATCAGAGTTCATGTTTATTTCACATCAGTAATAAACAATTAAACAAACAAACAAACAAACAATGAATTAATCAACAGTTCAAAGAATCGTCAATAAAATCTGATAAAATTAAAATCATCTGAGGCAAAAACTGATTATTACAGTCTTTATTCATGTTCATTATAGTGTTTATTAAAGTGTTTATTACACAGTTTATTTAAGTTATAACAATGTTTGTTACAGTTTTAATTATATTATTTATTAAAGTGCTTAATAAAGAGTTTATTCATGTTTATTAACACGTTTATTAAAGTGCTTATCACCGTTTACAGACTCAGATTTTAGATAAAAACAGGAAGTTTCCTCTGATGACATCACAGTTTTGATGTCATCCCTCCTACTTCTTCTTCTCCTTCTCCTTCCTGTACAGCGCGTGCGCCTCGACGATCTCCTTGACGACGGACGGGTCGTCCAGAGTCGACACGTCGCCGAGGTCGCCGGTCGTCTCCATGGCGACCTTCCTGAGGATGCGCCTCATGATCTTCCCGGAGCGAGTCTTCGGCAGCCGCTTCACCACCTGGAGACAGAGAGAACCACCGCCGTCACTAGGGGCAACGGGCCCAACCTGCGCTCCGATTGGCCGACGGCTTCACTAAACCTGAGCTGAGAGCCGATTGGCCGATGGGCTGTGACCTACCAGGAAGTGTGTTTAAAGAAAAGCTATTCCATGATCAGGGCCGTTGCTATGAATTCTGGGCCCCCTTAAAGAATACTAAAGTGGGCCCCTCCCCCTAACTTTTCCTTTTTTTTTCTTAGACTACGTATGTATTATCGTTTTTTTATTTAGCCTTCTTTGTTTTGATGCTAATGCAGCAATTACACTGCAAAAACTCAAGTATCTTAGCAAGAATATTTGTCTTATTTCTAGTCAAAACAAATCTCATTCTACTTAAAATAAGACTCATCATATTAAAAGTAGCTTGTTTTTAGACACTTTTTACTTCTTTCAAGCAGATTTTCACTTGGAATAAGTAGAAAAAGCTGATAGTGGAGCAAGTTTTTCTTTCTTATTACAAGCACAAAAAACTTCACTTTCACTGGCAGATTTTTCTATTTATTGTGAATTTAAGTGAAAATGATTTAAAAACAAGTTAATTTTTAGGTGATGAGTCTTATTTTAAGTGGAAAGAGTTTAGTTTTGACTAGAAATGAGACATTTGGACAAGAAATAAGACAAATATTCTTGGAAAGATGTTGAGTTTTTACAGTGTACTAAGGGCCGGATTTACTAAGATCTCAGATAGCGGGCGCTATATTGTTTGCGTCCGCTATAATATTGCGTGTTTGGTTAGTGCACGCAAAACAGGTGATCTACTAAGAGTAACCCGCTAAATGAAAACACGTGCAAACCGCAATATGTAAATGAGGGTTTTGCGCATGTAATCGTTTCCGCCATGGAGAGAGTGGACAGAGAGCTGGACGGACGAAGGGACAGAATGACATTTGATCCGATGCTACAATGACAGCATGTGTGTTCATCTCTCTCGCGCTCTGTTTAGATAAATAAACACAAATCGCTACAGGGCCCAACTCGTCATATAGTGACGAACAGGCAGCAGCTGCAGCGACAATCACACACCTGTAATATGTGTGTGTGTGTGTGTGCTGCCCATGATCGAGTGGATTAATAGAGAGCTCAGGTGGGACACACGGATCTAAACACTCTGACCACTGACCAGAGGGATCAAAGACGGGTGAAGGCAGCGGTGACGTGTCTCAGTCCAGGACCGGGACTGAGAGACGGAGCTGAGCAGCCAGGTGAGAGGAGAGGAGAGGAGAGGAGAGGAGAGGAGAGGAGAGGAGAGGAGGAGAGGGGAGAGGAGAGGAGAGGAGAGGAGAGGAGAGGAGCGCACTGCAGGACAGACGTGCCCCGTGCGTAACGGCGCGTAAAAGACTTTTAACACGGCTGAAAAACTGTTACAGAATGACCCAGACGTGAGGAAATGCAGAGATGTAAGATCACGGGGCTCTGACAGGTATCAAATCAATAAACGCATACGTTTTGGCAAAGTTGTATCAGTTAGTAAATGGTTTTCAGACGTGGTAAATAAAGACGCAAAAACAGCCACCGCAATCTCTTCCTGGTTTGGTAAATCACATTGCACACGCTAAATAAATCTATTTGCATCTACTCCTCCCAGTATTCTGCACGTTCTGGCTGAAACGCCCATATTTACATATTCATCAAGGCAAACACGCTAAATG
This sequence comes from Trachurus japonicus, assembly GCF_045865225.1. Taxonomy (NCBI): domain Eukaryota; kingdom Metazoa; phylum Chordata; class Actinopteri; order Carangiformes; family Carangidae; genus Trachurus; species Trachurus japonicus. The sequence continues at coordinate 826,997 of NC_140921.1, forward strand.
GATCGCACGTGCTATTTTGCCCATTTGAGAGACGCAATCCTTGGTGCGCCTGGTTAGTAGATCAGGTTCCACATGTGTTTGCGCGTGCAATCACGTTTGCACACGTTTTAATACACGCAAACCTTTAGTAAATCCGGCCCTATGAGTATTAGTCAGGGTCTTCCGCAGAATAAATCAGTCATACAAAGATTAGACTACTGGGGTTTTTTATGGGCCCCACTGGGCGCTGGGCCCCTAGAGTTATCATCACCTTTCTCCCCTAGACAACGGCCCTGTCCATGATATGAAAAAGTCAACGAAAATAAAGATAACAGATGATGAAGTTACATTAACAAAGACTTATTGTAGCTTCTTAAACGGCCAATTTCACCCAAGGTCAAAGAAATTCAGTTCAAATGAATAAATAATATTGATCCTGCTGCTGAAACTCTAAGGAAAAGGTTTAGTTTTGAAGTTAATCCGTGTGTTTTTTGTATGACAGACAGAATATGAAACAATTGAACACCTTTTTTTCTCTTGTTCAGTCACAATGATGTTTTGGAAAGATGTTTATCGATGGTTAAATATTGGGATTAACGATTCTTTGTTTAACAAATTTCAAGTGATGATCTATATGGATGGTCTGTCAAAAAAGGAATCCAAAATGGTGAACATTATTTTCACTATGGCAAAGTATCATATACACAAGAATAAATGGAATAACAGCAAGCAGCCCAACATAAACTGTTTTAAGAATGAAATTAAAAACTATATAACATCCCTAAAGGAAAACCAGCCCATAAATGAGTTGTATGAAACAATGTCAGAGTCTCTGTCAACCCCTGTAATTATTATTTTTATTTTATGTTATTTTATTTTACCTGTTTGATATGTTGTAAACTTGTACTGTTTTAAATGCAAGCAAATGTTTTTTCCTCAAATGAGTTCAAATTGGATTTCATTTCAATCGGGTTTTTTAAGTACCCCGATTATTGATCAAATTGGGGGTATGGTGTTTACATGAAGTTAGAGAAACCCGGTTATTCAGTATCTCTGTATACATGATAAATACAGTATCCCGGTTTCTGATTACTGCGTCTTACGTGCGTATGTGTGTTTCATTCATGTTTATTATTTACAACAGGAAGCGCAACTACTAGGAAATATGTAGGTCCGAAAATTTACAAATTAAAAATGCTGCCATGTTATATAACTTAATAAAAGAAAGGTAAATTCAATGCAGACTGATCGGTTCATTGTAAAACATGCATTTATTGATGTAAAAGTAGTGATTTCTGTACACACGTTAGGCGACAGAGCCTCCAGGCAGCGCTGCTCCTCCAATACACACATGAAGCTTCACTTTTCATTCAAACAAACTGCTACTGCCACAATTATTAGATTTCATCAATGAGACCAACATTTATCTCCTAAAAAGAATATAACCAGCTGGCAGTAAACATCTAAAAACCTACGGGTAAGTTAATTAACGACCGTCTTCTCTCCCGAGGTGACGGAGTAACTTTAGTCTGGCTGGCTCAGCACGTCAGGAGACGGAGACGGGGTTGCTGCCTCTGTGATGTCCCGGTCACAGCTCACACACGGGGAGCTTCACTCCTCCCAAAAACGTCGTAGCAGACTTGTAAACAGCCGTCATGTGGATAAACCAACCGCACATTGGGGATGTAAACAGTGACTTTAACGTATCTATGGTAACGGTTACGTCAGCTGGCTGAGCAGCTTTCAGATATCGGGGTACTGTGTTTACATGCTCCAGTATCCTGGTTTCTTTCGGAGTTCTCCAGGCAGCAAAATCGGGTTTCTCAAAATCGGGATATGAGCTTATCCCGATTTCTGGAATCGGGAAATGGTGTTTACATGTGCAAACACAAAATCGGGGTACTTAAAAAACCCGATTGAAATCGGGGTACTGAAGTGCATGTAAACGCAGTCATTGTGAATTTGAAATAAAGCTGTGAGAAAAAACGCCGTCACTAGGGGCAACGGGCCACCTGGGCTCCGATTGGCTGACGGCTTCACTAAACCTGAGCTGAGAGCTGATTGGCTGATGGGCGGTGACCTACCAGGAAGTGCTCGGGGACGGCGTACTTGGCGATCTTGGTGGAGACGAGTTCCCTGAGCTGCTGCAGGACCACGGGGGGGTCGAAGGTCACGGCCTCCTTCAGCACCACGAAGGCAAAGGGCACTGACACACACACACACACACACACACACACACACACACACACACACACACACACACACACAGTTAAATATAGTATATCCCTCTATGGTACCATGTTGCCCTCAGGCAGCATACCACTTTTTGTCCTGTCACATCTCCACAATTCATCCCATTTAATGCTGTAATACTTTAAAAAAGAGAGGAGACCTTAGAGAACCAATAACAATGCTTTAATTTATCACATGACTTTCAAGAAGCCACTGAAACCCTTTTTTACAGACTTTTTCAAAGGAAACAGGTTTGCCATTTTGCTCCACTAAAACGGTCTGAAAACATACAGTAACTTCCTGGCCCTTTTTCATCTGGAAAAAAATATATTTACACTAATAGATTAGTAAAGTTTAATTTTTAATAGTTCCATGCAATTTATTTACTTATTAAATAATGGAAACTTGTTAAAATGCACCTGTTGCCCCAAAGCAACAACGTACCATTATAGAAAATTGCAGCGTTGCCTTGAGGCGACAGTGGACCATTATGGAATCAATATTGCATTATGAGACTATGGTAGTGTGTGTTTAGGTGTAAATATAATGTTCAAAAACATATAATTCATCATCATTTAGTTTTTTATCCTTAATAAATGTGATTTTGGATGCAGTAAAGTAAACATCAGGCTGTTATGATGATGATGAGGAAGATGAGGATGAGGCCAGTGGAGGTGAAAGTCTACAGAGACTGGTCGGTGTTTCTAATACAGTAGATGATGAACCGTAATGGTACAATGTTGCTACAGGCAAAACATCCCAAAAACTTCCAAAAATAAATAATTTTTAAAATGTCTTCAGATGATGTTTATTTAGTCTATTTTGAGACATAAAAACACTCCAAACATTTTTCCCCCACTGGCATCATAATGCAGCGTACCATAGAGGGTTAACTGTTATTCTGTGTGTTTCCACCGTCCGACCAGCAGGAGGCAGCAGAGTCACAGTCTCTCTCAGACTTAAAGGACGATTCCTGTCAAACTCAACCTCTGGCTCTAGTTTCTAATGTTTTAGGTCTAAATGAAGGATTCTGCAGATTTTATTTTTACTGTCTCCTGTCCTGCAGTAGCTCTGTCTGTCGTCCTCCTGGGTCCTTCTTTCCTCCCTTCCTTCTGTCTCTCCATCCCTCCTTTCTCCACTCCTTTCCTTTCTTTGTTCCTCCCTTCCTCCATCCTTCTTTCCCTCCTTTCTCCCTTCTTCCCACCATCATTTCCCTTCCTTCCTTGACCCAATCTGTTCCCTTTCTTTCTTTCTTTCTTTCTTTCTTTCTTTCCCTCCATCCTTCCTTCTTCTTCCTTCCTTGACCCAATCTGTTCCCTTTGCCCACCCTTCTTTCCTTCCTTTCTCCCTTCCTTCTTCCCACCATCCTTTTCACTTTCTTCCTCCCTTCTTTCCCTTCGTTCTTCTTCCTTCCCTGATCCAATCTGTTCCCTTCCTCCATCTTTCTTTCTTTCCTTCCTTCCTTGACCCAGGAGGACAACAGGAGGGTTAAACAGACACCGAGGGGTTTGTTCACCTCTAGAAAGACGACATGTTTGCAAATGGAGCTGAAACAAAGTCTCACTGAGAGTCCAGTTGATGGTTAACTGTGTCTACAGGTCTGAAGCTTCAGCCGGTTTTTAGACTTTATTTATTTGCACATATGAAATAAAATAAATACATTTATGTATCTCTTTTAATAGGGAGGAAAAGATGTGATGTGCAGGTGAAAGGCTTATACTGTAGCATGACCTCACCTTGACCTTACTAATAATTTAAACAAAGTAAAGAAATAATATGAACATAACTTGTCTTAAAAAGAAATGAAGATAAGGGAAGATGATGATAGTAAAAAATAATAGTAGTATGATAACAACACTAAATAAATAAATGGAGAAAGGTGAGATAAATGAAGTTCAAGTAACACAAAAAAGAGAAAAAAGAAAAAGAAACATGAGCTCCTGTTCAGACTCGACTTCATGAGACTTTTATCAGCTCCGTCTGCAAACATGTCGTCTTTCTAGAAGGTAACAAACCCCTCGGTGTCTGTTTGAAGACATCTGATGCTGTGTGTGGGGAAATAAATGCAGTTTTGAGGGATGTAAACAGCTCCCATTCATCGCTGCCGTGGCGATGCAGGGACAGACAGAGCTACTGCAGGACAGGGGACAGGAAAAATAAAATCTAAACATTCATTCTGTTAGAGCTGAAATATTAGGAAACTAGAGCCAGAGGTTGGATTTGACAGGAATCGTCCTTTAACCCCAGAGGATGATGGGAGTTGAAGTTGAACTCACCTTCTCCTTTGATGTCATGTGGGATTCCAATCACAGCTGTTTCTGGAACATCTGGATGTTCATCCTGCAGAACAACAACGACATCATCATTATTATTAATAATAATATGAATCTTTTCTCAACTATTTCAGATTCCAGCCCTTCGACTGCTACACTTTCAATATGCAGGAGTTCTGCATTTTCCTCAAACATTTTTCTGTAGTTATTCTTTCTTCCCTTTAACGAAGTGCAACTACTTCTATATTATTCTACTTTAACTCTTCAGATATTGTTCCATCTATATCAGTAATGGTTCAAAAATGTTTCTAAGCTGTCAGTTTAAATAAATCTGATTAGACTTCAGCCTTTCAATTTCTTCATATTGATCTTCAACAATTCAAGTCATTTCCAACCATCTCATACAGCCTCCATCTTACATGTTTTAGTTTTTCTCTTCAGATATTGTTTCCAGTTGTCCTATGGCTAGTCATAACATACAAACAATATACCAGTATACAGATAGATCAAACACAGTTTCACACAAAAAATATCTCCCAATTCACATTAAGAGTCCATATAGAAAAATAGAAAGACAGAAAGTTACGTATGAGAGCAGGTCTGGCTGTCTGAGGGTCTTTTTGAAGGTGTAAGTGGCTCAGTCTCTAACGTAAACTGGTCATATATTCCAGGATGGTTCCTCTGATGGACCAAATTTGGTTTTGCGCTGTTGTGTGTCACAGTCACCTCTAGTTAGTGCTCTGGTGTTTATTCTAGAGCAGGGGTCTCTTATAATGTGTAATGAAAACCTGCATATGTTTTTTCTCCTCTACACTAGAGAACTTGTTCTTCTTGTCACCAAACGAGGCTGCTCTCTCTCCCTCTGACAGCTGATTTTTAAATACCATGAAAATGGTATTTGGAAAGCACAAGAAACGTCCAGATCTAGATGTTTCTTATGCTTTCCATTCATCTTGCTGGTATTTCAAGCAAAAAAGAAAAAGATGTGGTTAACTCAGGAAATTTTGAGATTAATCACGATTAAAAATTTTAATCGTTTGACAGCCCTAATTATCATACAATTTTTGAAAATAAACCCTGTCTCGTCTCGAACACTGAGATGACAGTGGCCCCCAGCTCATTTGAGTTTGAGACCCCTGCTCTTGAGGATTCTTTCTTTATGACCGTTCAGAACCTTAAAGATTAGACAAACGTCCAAAAACAGCTGAAAACTGTGTAGTCCAGTCATTTTATGAGAAAAGGTTAAACAAATTGCAACAGAATCAAACTCATCTGATTTTGTATCCTCAGCATGTCCTGAGTGAGGGAAAAAAAGCCCCGAAGAATCCCATTAGGGGAAAGTTTAGAAAAACACCCAAACATATCCCATTTATACGCATATAAAACATTTTTTTTCACATGAATAGGGTAAAATTTTTAACCTTTAGATATCTCCATGAAAATTACTGAGTTGATTACTGACATTAAGACAAACAAAAAATGTATTACAAGTTTTTTGAAATTCTTTGTTAACATGAGCTAATTTGCATACATTTGCATAAATTCCACCGTTTTGACGGCACATGTATATATGAAGTTGCTGTGGTGGTACCGGCATGAAAACTGGAATGAGTTGACTCCATCGGTCAACCGACAAGTTGACCACTGTAAATTTCAAGATGACTGTAATTTTTCAAGACAGCCACATCCTTAGTAGAGCAGGTATGACATTACGTATGGCTAATTTGCATACATACAACACCTGATCTAAACATTGGGTAGAGCAGGTGAAAATGTCTTGTTCAATCTTGTTAACATATATGTTAACAAGATTGAACAAGACATTTTTTAACTGTAATATGATATTACAGTTAAAAAACTTAGGGAATGGAACCAATTTAGGCCCATGAGCATTAATAGAGACGGAGCATGTCATACCTGCTCTACTAAGGATGTGGCTGTCTTGAAAAAAAATTGCAGTCATCTTGAAATTTAAAGTGGTCAACTTGTCGGTTGACCGATGGAGTCAACTCATTCCAGTTTTCATGCCGGTACCACCACAGCAACTTCATATATACATGTGCCGTCAAAACGGTGGAATTTATGCAAATTTATGCAAATTTGCTCATGTTACCAAAGAATTAAAAAAAACTTCTTCTTGTTTGTCTTAATGTCAGTAATCAACTAATTTTCATGGAGATATCTAAAGGTTAAAAATGTTACCCTATTCATGTGAAAAAAATGTTTGCATGCGTATAAATGGGATATGTTTGGGTGTTGTTCTAAACTTTCCCCTAATGGGATTCTTCTGGGCTTTTTTTCCCTCACTCAGGACATGTTGAGGATACAAAACCAGTTGAGTTTGATTCTGTTGCAATTTGTTTAACGTTGACCCCTTTTTTGGCCTAAAATTACTGGACTAATGTGTGTGTGTGTGTGTGTGTGTGTGTCTCTCTCTCTCTCTCTCACCAGTGCGTCCTCTATCTCGGCCGTCCCCAGCCGGTGTCCGCTGACGTTGATGACGTCGTCCATGCGGCCGGTGATCTGGTAGTGACCGTCCTCGCTGCGCGTCGCTCCGTCGCCGCTGAAGTACACACCTGGAATGATGATGTCATCACAGGTCAAAGGTCAAAGGTCAAACACACACACACACACACACACACACACACACACACACACACACACACACACACACTCACACACACAGTAACACACACACAGTAACACACACACACACACACACACACACACACAGTAACACACACACAGTAACACACACACACACACACACACACACACACACACACACACACACACACACACACACACACACAGTAACATAAACACACACACACACACTCACACACACAGTAACACACACACACACACACACACACACACACACAGTAACACACACACAGTAACACACACACACACACACACACACACACACACACACACCGACTGACCAGGAAACGGTTTGAAGTAGGCGTCGACGAATCTCTGGTGGTCGCCATAGATACCGCGAGCCATCCCAGGCCACGGCCGAGACAGACACAGAGCGCCGCTGACCGAGTTGCCATGGAGAACCTCGCCCTGCACACACACACACACAGATCTCAGGGTTACGGTTGTTATTTCTCAGGTAAATCACCACGGCAACAGAGCTGAACTCCTCAAGAATGATGCACTGTAAAAACTCTAAATCTCTCCAAGAATATTTGTCTTATTTCTTAGACTTAGACTTTATTGTTGTCATTGCGCAAGCACAACGAAATTGGTCGCAATCCCAGGTGCAAAAATACAGCAGCAATAGACAATAAATTAAAAACAATAATTTAAAAACTCTATAAAAATTTAGAAAAATTTATCTCCCAGCCACACACACACACACACACACACACACACACACACACACCATACCTATTGCACAGTTTACCAGGCATTTAGGGCAGCAACGGCTCTTGGGTAAAAACTGTTCTTTAATCTGTTTGTTTTCGTTTTAAGAGCCCTGTATCTCCTGCCTGATGGCAGCAGCTCAAACAAAGGATGACCAGGATGTGATGAGTCCCCCAGTTTGTTCCTGGCTCTTTTTAGGCAGCGGGAACTGTACAGTTCCTGCAGTGAGGGGGGGGGGGGCAGCTGATGATCCTCTGGGCAGTGGTGATGACCATTGTTCCCTCTCAGGTGTTTTACTGCTCCACCTCTTTGCCCAGAAGACAAAAAAAGTTGCACACTCAAATATCCCCAACTAGTTTACTGTTTATTTTTGTCCCTAATGTGGCTTCAAACTGTGAAATGTCTGTCCTTAACCGTGGTCTGTAGTGCAACTACCATTTAAGTTTTTGCTTCAGAATTATTATTACTGTTCATATCAAGATGCTTCTGTGCCAAGAGTTGATGACACCAACTTGATGTTAGTTATTTTTTTCATATTGTTCATATGGCAATAAATGCAAAATCTATTTTGCCAAAACAATATTGTATTTTGTTCTCATTAACTGTAACTGACCTAGATATGGAGCAGCCTAGGTAATGTTGTCAAAATAATCTGTTATTAATCATTATAGTAATAGTCAATAGTATTGATATGTGGAGTTGGAGAGGTGAGGCCATAGCACCAGCATGTGGACGTACTGTGTTTGCTTGAGCTGTCGCTCAGAGTCGCTCAAGCAGCTCATCAGGGGAGTTGAATTTCTGCTCAGGAGTTTTGAAAATTAGAGGGAACATTGGTGATGACTCTGCTGAGTGCTTTTCTGTCTGCAGCCGTGCAGCTGGCCAACCACACACAGATACAGTCTGTCAGGATGTCAGGATGCTCTCCACAGCGCCGTGATAGAAGGTTGCCAGCGAGTCCACAGAGAGTTGTTGTTTCTTGAGGAGTCTGAGGAACTACAGTCTCTGCTGGGCCTTCTTCACAAGCGCTGTGGTGTTAGCACTCCAGGTGAGATCCTCCTTGATGGTGACACCCAGGAACTTAAAGTCCGCCACCCTCTCCACACAATCCCTGTCGATGAGCAGGGGCTGGATGTCAGTTTTGTTCTTTCTGTAGTCCACTACAACCTCTTTGGTCTTTGCTGTGTTAAGGACCAAGTTGTTATCCCTGCACCACCCAAACAGCCTCTCCACCTCGTCCCGGTAAGCGGACTCGTCTCCCCCGGAGATGAGCCCAATTATGGTGGTATCGTCCGCGAACTTTATGATTGTATTACTAGGGTGGGAGGGGCTGCAGTCGTGTGTGTACAAGGTGAAGAGCAAGGGGCTAAGCACACAGCCCTGTGGGGAGCCGGTGCTGAGGCTGAGAGTAGTGGAGGTGTGAGTGCCAATCCTTACCCTCTGAGAGCGGTCCGACAGAAAGTCCAGAACCCAGCTGCAGATGGAATCTGATAGTCCAAGGCCTGTCAGTTTTTGTATCAGCTTGTGTGGGAGTATGGTGTTGAAAGTGGAGGAAAAATCCACAAATAGCAGCCTCACATAGGTGCCCGGCTGCTCCAGATGTGACAGAGCTGTGTGGAGGCCTATGGCCACTGCGTCTTCTGTGGATCTGTTCCTCCTATATGCAAACTGATGCTTGTCTAGTGTTGATGGGAGACAGGACATGATATGACTACGGACGAGCTTCTCCAGGCACTTTGTGATGATTGGAGTTAGTGCCACAGGTCTGTAGTCATTGAGGCTGCTGCTGATGTGCTTTTTAGGCAGAGGAACTATGATGGAAGACTTGAGGCAGGGTGGAACAGTGGATTGGTGTAGGGACTGGTTGAATATGTTGGTGAAGACCCCTGCGAGCTGGTCTGCGCAGTCCTTAGGCACCCGTCCACCAACACCGTCAGGTCCGGCAGCCTTCCTTGGATTCACTGCCCTCAGTGTGCGTCTCACCTGATGTTCCTCCACTGTGATGGAGGAGCCACTCTGAACTGATGGTTGTACTGCAGCTGCTTATTTCTTGTCCAAATGTCTCATTTCTAGTCAAAACTAATCTCTTTCCACTTAAACTAAGACTCATCACCTAAAAATGAACTTGTTTTTAGATCATTTTCACTTGTTTCAAACTAAATTTCACTTGAAATAAGTAGAAAAAGTGAAAGCAAGTTTTTTTGTGCTCGTAATGAGGAAGAAAAACTTGTCTTGTGTCTAAAAACAAGCTGCTTTTTAAATGTGATGAGTCTTATTTTAAGTAGAATGAGACACAGCGTCATGTGAGCGACTGCTGCAGCTGGTGATGAAGATGCAGCGAGGTCTTCCTCAGTGGTAACGAGGTCACGTTAAATCCTGGTGAGGATGATGAAGATGAAGAAGAGGAAGAGGAGGAAGAGGAGGAGGAAGAGGAGGATTTCAGAGAAAGTGAGCGGCTGAAGCTGAAGGACCTAATGGACTTTAATCTCATCTGGTGTAAAGTGGAGTGATGATGAAGCTGGATTAGCGGCGTGTGATTGGACGGCGTTAATCACAACAAACAGATGCTGCAGCTGTAATAGATTACACCCAGAGAGAGAGAGGCTCGCTCGCCCTCTCACATCCAGAGGTCACGAGAGGTCAACGACACTCAGAGACCAGCAGCTGATTGGACCAGAGATCACTACTGATCCTCCAAGGATCTAGGACTCTAGGATGGACAGGTTAGCACCGTCTCAGATAAACTCTGCTGCTGCACTGACCGGAAATGACTCCACAGTTTATTATTCTATTTTTTAAATTCTGATTGCAACCATAGCAACCGGCCGTTGGAGCCCTATCGCTATCGCCGACACTTGACGGCGCTTTCTGCTGATCAAAACGAGCTATTAAAGGACAATTCCAGGCGAATTCAACTCTGGGGTGTATTTTCATATCATTTTAGGTCTAAAAGAATGAATCTGAAGATGTTCAGTTTAATTGCTCCTGTTTTGCGGTAGTTGTGTCTGTCCCCGCGTCGCCACGGCAGCAATGAATGGGAGTGGATGTAAGTTCTGCTGTTTAGGCTGTTTCCATCCCTCAAAGCCACAGACAGCGTCAGATGGAGACTCAAACATGCAGCCAGAAGTTTATTTACTTCAACAAGCCGACATGTTTGTAAAACTAGATCTAATTCAAAGTCTCCCGGAGTCTCGCGCGAGCCCGAAGTTGCAGTGCTCGGTGTGTTCAGGTGCAGTCGGAGCTACCGTTTGTGTCATAAACACAGGAATATCAACTCTTTACTTGCTTCAAGTCTACATTTTTTTCCACAGACAGCGTCAGGTGGCTACTCAAAGATGCACCCAGAAGTTTTTTTTACTTGAAGCAAGTAAAGAGTTGATATTCCTGTGTTTATGACACAAACGGGAGCTTTTCCCACTGCACCTGAACACACCGAGCACGGCAACTGGGTCTCGCGCGAGACTCCGGGAGACTTTGAATTAGATCTAGTTTTACAAACATGTCGGCTTGTTGAAGTAAATAAACTTCTGGGTGCATGTTTGAGTCTCCATCTGACGCTGTCTGTGGCTTTGAGGGATGGAAACAGCCTAAACAGCAGAACTTACATCCACTCCCATTCATTGCTGCCATGGCGATGCGGGGACAGACACAACTACCGCAAAACAGGAGCAATTAAACTGAAAATCTTCAGATTCCTTCTTTTAGACCTAAAATGATATGAAAATACAGCCCTGAGTTGAATTCGCCTGGAATTGTCCTTTAAGTTGTGTTTTATTGTGTTAGTGTTGTTGTGTTATGAGTGTTTTTTAAAGACATAACGGCGGTGTCAGCTCCGTCGCTGCTCAAAGCAACCGCTGCCGTTTGAAAAGTAGTGACGTGTTTCCGCTACGTCACTAAGACGACGGCCGTTACGTGTGGAAAGTGTCCATCGATCCACACTGCACATAGCGCACTACATTATCACACTCTGCTCAGTGTGAACGCACTTATGCACTCAAAATATTAAGTGTAAGTGCAGAAGTGCGCGATTTGGGACACACCACATGTCTCACAAAATGAAAAAAGGAGTCATGGGGCGGGGGGTCTCTATAGAAACGCTTCAGTCGACCCGTTCATTGAGTCTTGACGGTGAAGGAAGAGAGTCTCAATGCAACACTAACACAACAACTACAACTACAACACAACACATACACACTTATTCAAGGATTCAGTGATCCAAGGATCCATTCGAGGACCTCTGGAGTTCAGCATCTGTTACCATGGTGACCCAAGAGTGTGTGTGTGTGTGTGTGTGTCACCTGCTCCCCCATGAGGACCGGCTGGATCCCAAAGAACGGCCTCATGGCCATGGCGGGAACGATGGCGGCGCCGTCCTCGGCCGGGCGCGGGGCGATGCACACACCCCCGGTCTCTACACACACACACACACACACACACACACACACACACACCCACACACACACACACACACACAGGAACTACATCAGCACTTCAAAATAAAAGCCTTCTGTCTGGTATTGTGTCCAGTCTGATTTTGTATTGTTGCCCTCAGGCTGAGAGATTTAAGGTTTCCTTTGTCCCCACGACCTTTCAGTTGTTAAACAGTAGATAATTAATATGTTAATATGTTGTAACCTGTTGCATTTGCACTTTAGGCCCCATGCTGTTTATTATTTATTTTTTTGTACATTATTGGCACTTTTTAATATATTTGATCTCTGCAGTCGGTCCTTTTAATCTGATCATTCAATGTTACATGTTCTCTGGTGTTGTCTAGTTGTGTGTATGTGTTTGAATGTGTGGATCTTCTTCCTGGCTGCAAATCAATTTTCCCTGTTTGGGACAAATAAAGACACTTTGACTTTGACTCTGTGTCTCCACTGGGGGGCGCTCTGCTCTGCTCTCACCACCGTCACTGACCGGACCACAACTAGGTCACTCTCTCTCTCTCTCTGCTGCCAGTGATCCTCGAACGCCCAGTCTCTGTGTGTGTGTGTGTGTCTATGTGTGTGTTTGATCTTAATTGGTTTTGTGCAGCTGCAGATGTTCTGCTGCTGACCACAGACCAGAGACCAGAGACCTGCAGCCGTAGTTATTTATCAGCTTCTTAGAGACATTTTAGTCTTAAAGGAAAAGTTCACCCAAAATTTAAATTTCACTCATTATCTCCTCCCCCTTACGTTAATTAAATTAGATAAGTCTATATTTCATGCTTGTTTTGTAGCGGAAGCTTCTCGAAGCTCCTCTTCCCAGTTCGTCAAATTTGGACGAACCGGGAAGAGGAGCTTCGAGAAGCTTCCGCTACAAAACAAGCATTAATATTGACTTATTTAATTTTTTTCGGGACGATTTAGCATTTCAGGGCTTCAATACAAGACGGACATTACATACGAGCAGCATGGAGGTATTTGGATGTTTTTTGGTGTGTCTTTTTGTTACGAAGACAGTTGGTATCCATTAGCAACCGTCATATGGACATGCACTGCTACGCCGAGACCCCCTGTAACTCAGAGAAGCCACGGAGGACTCTGAAACTTCTCCCAGCCCTTAGTCCACATGAGGGGGAGGAGATAATGAGTGAAATTTCGATTTTGGGTGAACTATCCCTTTAATTTGACTCTCAAACTTCAGAATAAAATCTATTTATAAACTTCTTCCTCCAGATGTTTCAGAGCTCCAGATGTTCCTCGGTGTGAGGAGCTGACAGGAGGAGATGAGACTGTTCTGTCTTTATTTATAGCTTATACTATATTCTAGCTTTATTTATGTAGCTGGTTGTTAAGTGCTTTACAGTTAAATTAAGCACTAAACAGCAACACAATAAGACGGTAAATCAGTGAAACCAGTGGTGTAGTCTATGTGATACTCAGTAAACCCACTGAAAATGCATTAATAGCCTATATTTCAGTTTATACCCCCTACAAATGACTGAAATCAGACCCAAGTCAATGCATTTTTAAATCCAGGTTAAAACATTTCTCTTTTCATGTGTTTAAGGCTGAACTCTTTTAATTAAAGAACTTTGCATTGTGTTAAAGCAGAAGTAAGCGATCCGGTGGTTTTGGCTCTAACTTCCTGTCAGCAGATGGAGTTAGCAGCCCCCGCCCTCGTCCCTACGTCACCACATTCAGGCGCATCCCTTGGCTGCACACACAGAGAGGACTGCCCCTTTATGCCGTTCTCTCTCCTCATTGGATAAAGGTTGTAGGATACGAGGAAAGTTTTCTCCTGGGCTCAGAGCAGAGCAGAGTGACTGACAGACCCGTGTTTCAGACCAAACACTCTATAGAAGTGATTGCTGTCGGAAGATACAACTATTTAAGACTTAGATTAACACAAACATTCACCTTACTTCTGCTTTAATTGTCTACAAATCGATATTTCATGCTGCAAACTCATATTAATTTTATCCTCTACTTTAGTCTAGTTTTTATTTTATATATAGATATGTTATTCTTTTTTCTTGCTTTTTATTCTTTGTTTAATGTTTCCAATTTTTACTATTACTACTATTCCCAGACCAGATCCCAGATGGGACTCGGTGTCTGTGCTGACTGTGACAGGTGAGTGTGGGCGTGTGTCTCACCTGTCTGCCACCAGGTGTCCACCAGAGGACACCGTCCCTCTCCGACCACACTGTGGAACCAGTGCCAGGCCTCGTGGTTGATGGGCTCTCCCACTGCACACACACACACACACACACACACACACACACACACACACACACACACACACACACACACACACACACACACACACACACACACACACACACACACACACACAGGTTTTATGGTTTTACTACAGGTGTGTGTTCAGGTCTCAACCTATAACACAGTTGTTATTATGGGAATTAATCAATTAAATATTGATCTTTGTACGTATGACACCATAGGTTTAATGTGAAGGGCGTGTGTGTGTCTCTGTGTGTGTCTGTGTGTGTGATAACAGTGGCACTATGAGGGGATAATCACTGTGTTTTATTAAAGGGATACGCCAACTTTTTTTTTGTGTGTGTCTTGCCTCACTCCCGAGTCCATGACCAGCAGATAGACACCATCCTTTCCACTGTGCGTGCAGTAACAAGGGAGATAGAGCCGTATCGCCGTAATTAGCTTAGCTCAAACACTGGAAGTGTATGGGTAGTGTTAGCCTGCCTCCACCTAGAGTTGCTAATTAGCTTAGCTCAAACACTGGAAGTGTATGGGTAGTGTTAGCCTGCCTCCACCTAAAGTCACTAATTAGCTTAGCTCAAACACTGGAAGTGTATGGGTAGTGTTAGCCTGCCTCCACCTAAAGTCGCTAATTAGCTTAGCTCAAACACTGGAAGTGTATGGGTAGTGTTAGCCTGCCTCCTACCTGAGCTGAAATCAGCAGTCAGAAGCTGATTTCATTTTAGCTCTAAACTCTGTAAATATATCACTTTATCCACATTTCAAACATGTTTAGGTGAGAAAGTAGCCGTTTAGATCAGCAGTGTGTCGTTAATTTGTCTAAATACCAGCTGTTTACAATTTTGTTGGGATGAATTCGGCGCTACTCAAGCTAGCCGTTGTGACCAACGCACTTCCGGTCACTTCCACAAAATAAAACACCCGTTGCCCTTTACATACAGAAAACCATGACGATAGAATTTGTGCTTTTACTTTGAAATAGGAAGCTAACCTACCCTCGATGTAGCTAGCTTGAACCAAAATAAAGCGTCTTTGCTTGAACCCTCCGTTTTGACCGATCTGGTCCCGTTACCGGCATTTGACCGCTCAAGATGTCTTACCGGAGAGTTTTGTCAGCTCTGAGACCAAGATCGGTCCCTTTAGAGTTGCTGAAGAGTTTCTCTGATGACTTTAGGTGGAGGCAGGCTAACACTACCCATACACTTCCAGTGTTTGAGCTAAGCTAATTAGCGACTTTAGGTGGAGGCAGGTTAACACTACCCATACACTTCCAGTGTTTGAGCTAAGCTAATTAGCGACTTTAGGTGGAGGCAGGCTAACACTACCCATACACTTCCAGCGTTTGAGCTAAGCTAATTAGCGACTTTAGGTGGAGGCAGGCTAACACTACCCATACACTTCCAGCGTTTGAGCTAAGCTAATTAGCGACTTTAGGTGGAGGCAGGCTAACACTACCCATACACTTCCAGCGTTTGAGCTAAGCTAATTAGCGACTTTAGGTGGAGGCAGGCTAACACTACCTATACACTTCCAGCATTTGAGCTAAGCTAATTACGGCGATACGGCTCTATCTCCCTTGTTACTGCACGCACAGTGGAAAGGATGGTGTCTATCTGCTGGTCATGGACTCGGGAGTGAGGCAAGACACGAAAAAATTGAATGTTGTGATTGGTCCTCTGCAGGTGTGTGTGTTGCCTGTGAGCAGGTGTGTGTGTGTGTGTGTCTCACCTGAGCCCAGCGTCCTCAGAGACGAGCGGTTGTACTTCGTCACCCAGCTGTGGTCGTACTTGAGCAGGAGGCGCAGCGCGGTGGGAGCGCCGTAGAACTGAGTCATCCTGAGCCGCTGCACCGTCTCCCAGTACCGGCCTGCACACAGCCAAGTGAGCTCAACGTCACTCAGAGCAACAAGCTGATTGGACCAGAGGATTTAACCCATGGTCCAACGCACCGTAACACAGAGTTAGACCCCCCCTCGAGAGATGAAGTCTGCTAACCGCTAGCTTCTCTAGTTCTAGCAACTTTAGCAATTTCAAAGGAGGTTAAATCGAAACTGGACTTAGTTATTTGTAACTATAAATAAATTGTAACTACAAATACCTAAGTCCAGTTGCTTTCGATTTAACCTCCTTTGAAATACTATGACCTGGAAAAATGAGAATATGCGCCGGCTAACTTTAGCAATGACCGCACCATAACAGCGCAGTATACAGATCCACTATCCACCGATCAAAAAGCCACTCATAGCCACAAATAATGCTCAGAACAGCACCAATGGCATCAACAGTACAAACAGGGTCCCAGCACATAATACGAGGCATCAGACATCTGTTAGCTTAGCCTGGTTTCTATTGAAAAGAGACAAAAACAACTCACCCACTCTCCTCCAGTTACACGCTATGCAGCAACTTTCCGTGTCCAGCATAGGGTCCAGGCACTGACAACACACACCGAGGCCGACTGGCAGCACAAACATCTGGTTTCAGCACAAACATCTGGTTTCAGCACAATCATCTGGTTTCAGCACAAACATCTGGTTTCAGCACAAACATCTGGTTTCAGCACAAACATCTGGTTTCAGCAGCCACCGACAGCACAAACATCTGGTTTCAGCACAAACATCTGGTTTCAGCGGCCACCGACAGCACAAACATCTGGTTTCAGCGGCCACCGACAGCACAAACATCTGGTTTCAGCGGCCACCAACAGCACAAACATCTGGTTTCAGCGGCCACCAACAGCACAAACATCTGGTTTCAGTGGCCACCGACAGGCAGTGACCACCACACTGACCACTTGATTCCCCCAGGTCCAGCACATAGACTCCACCAGCTCTCTCCCTCTGTCACTTTTAGCCTCCGTTTCCAGCACATAGTCTCCACCGCAGCTGCCCCTCTTTCACTTTACTCCTCCATTTCCTTCAGCTTGTCTTCAGTAAACTCGGTCTCAAACTGATAGTGGCGCCCATCGAAATGAAACCGTACGTAATTCTCTCCGTTTTCCCTGTGAACACTCCATAATAACTTTTATAAACTGAGAGGCAAGATACATAGGAACTTTGGCTGCATTATATGGAGTAATAGCTACACACACATTCATCCTTGAGCTGCGGGACTCTGCTTCACTCGGTAAACGCCTCCATGCCAGCTGACTACCTGTAACCATGGCTACAACAAGCAGACATCACAGATAGGATATGGGGGAATCAAGTGGTCAGTGTGGTGGTCACTGCCTGTCGGTGGCCGCTGAAACCAGATGTTTGTGCTGAAATCAGATGCTTGTGTGTTGAAACCAGATGTTTGTGCTGAAACCAGATGTCTGTGCTGAAACCAGATGTTTATGCTGAAACCAGATGTTTGTGCTGCCAGTCGGCCTCGGTGTGTGTTGTCAGCGCCTGGACTCTGTGCTGGACACGGAAAGTTGCTGCATAGCGTATAACTGGAGCAGAGTGGGTGAGTTGTTTTCGTCTCTTTTCAATAGAAACCAGGCTAAGCTAACAGATGTTTGATGCCTCGTATTATGGGATGGAACCCTGTTTGTACTGTTGATGACGTTTGGTGCTGTTCTGAGCGTTATTTGTGGCTGTAAGTGGCTTTTTGATCGGTGGATAGTGGATCCGTATACTGCGCTGTTTGTTATGGTGCGGTCATTGCTAACGTTGCTACAACTGGAGAAGCTAGCCTGTAATGTCCAATCAGCTCCAGTCTCAGTCAGGAAGCTGAACTCCCATGATGCTTCACTGTGAAAACATTGTGGTGAAGTGTAACAGTCACCGTCCAATCAGCATCAGACTCTGCTCCAACAGTTACCAGGTCAAAGGTCACAGCCATATCACGGTCACATGACCGAGCAGCCAATCAGAGCGCAGAGGGAAACGACTGTAAAACAATCCAGGTGAGATAAAGTGGGTCCGCCGTAAACAATGTTAATGAGTAACTGACTCTCAGGTTCACCTGCGTTCACCTGAGGGGGCGTGGCCTCACCTGGTAGACAGGTGTTAGGGGGCGTGGCCTCACCTGGTAGACAGGTGTTAGGGGGCGTGGCCTCACCTGCACCAGCTTAGTTTTTTGTTTTTTTCAAAAATCGATTTTTTTTTGTTGTTTTTTAAAAAAAATTTTAAAATATTGTGCAATGTGCATTTGTGCGCCTTTTTTACATCCAGAGAGTACAGGTTTTGAAAAGGGTTTAAGTTCACTTTATGGTCTGTATTTGGTCTGTATTTTATATAGCGTTTTTCCATCGGAAACGATACCCAAAGCGCTTTACAGTATATATCATACATCACATTCACACACACATTCACACACTGATGGCGGAAGCTGCCATGCAAGGTGCTGACCACGACCCATCAGGAGCAAGGTGGGTAAGGTGTCTTGCCCAAGCACACTACGGCAGCAACCGGGACAGAGCGGGATTCGAACCGCCAACCCTCTGATCATTGGACGACCCGCTCTACCACCTGAGCCACTGCCGCCCCAACAACTTTATAATGGAGTATGTTAATTTATAGGCTTCTACAGTATTTGTGTGCAGATAAATGTTAAAAATGCTAAAGACTAAAAATCGCGAAAATCGGCAATATCGTAGAATCGCAATTTAAATCGAATCGCCATCCAAAAAATCGTAGAATAATCGAATCGGGAGAAAAGCATATCGTCCCAGCCCTAGTAGACAGGTGTTAGGGGGCGTGACCTCATGTGTGAGGGGGCGTGGCCTCACCTGGGTCAGGGTAGACAGGTGTGAGGGGGCGTGGCCTCAGGTGTGAGGGGGCGTGGCCTCACCTGGGTAGACAGGTGTGAGGGGGCGTGGCCTCAGGTATGAGGGGGCGTGGCCTCACCTGGGTAGACAGGTGTGAGGGGGCGTGGCCTCAGGTATGAGGGGGCGTGGCCTCACCTGGGTCGGGGTAGACCGGCGTGCTGTCGAACAGCACGGTGGTGGCTCCGTTGCACAGCGGACCGTAGACCACGTAGCTGTGACCGGTGATCCAGCCCACGTCGGCCACGCAGCCGAACACGTCGCCGTCCTGGTGGTCGAACACGTACTGACACACACACACACACACACACAGAGACACACAGTTTGAGTTATTCTGTCTTTAAATAAGATAAGATAAGAAGGACTTTATTGTCCACCGTAGTGGAAATTTGTCTTCGGCCTCTCCAAGACAACAAGCACCAAAACAGATCAAGACACTCCACAACATAAGAACATAAAAACATAAAACAAGAACAACCAGAATGATGTGCAAAATAGGCATAGACAACATAGCGACAGGTGTTACAGCCCATGTGCATTCCTAACCATCATGCCGTATTCAGAGAAAAATGTCTCGACTCATCTTGGGAACTCTGAATTGTTGCCCGGATGGAAGCATTTCAAACTCTCAGTTCTGAGCTCAAATAAACATTAGAGCTGCAACTAACGATTATTTTCATTATCAATTAATCTGTTGATTATTTAAACTATTAATTGATTAGTTGTTAACTTTGGTCAATAAAATGTTAAAAAATGTTATAAACATCAGTCAGTGTTTCTCAAACCAGCAGACATCGTCCTCAAATGTCTTGTTTTGTCCACAAACCAAAGAGAGACTCAGTTTATTGTCATAAAGGAACAAAGAAACCAGAAATATTCACATTGAAGAAGCTGGAATCAGAGAATCTGGAGCTTTTATTCTTTAAAAAAAACGACTCAAACTGATTATTAGATTATCAGAATAGTTGACGATTCATTCAATAATCGATTATTGTTCAATTGATCCATTAACTGTTGCAGCTCTAAAACAAAGTTTGATTCATTGTAAAGCATGAATCATCTGTTTTGTTCTATTGTTTGTGCCAGAGAGAAGAATCTCAACTTGTTTTGGTCAAAAACAAAATGGCTGAAAACCCAAAGTGAGGATCCTAGCAACCCCCCCCCCCCGTTTACACACACTCACACACACACACACACACACACACACACACACTCTCTCTCTCTCTCTCTCTGGCCCAGACCCAGCATTCCTTGTCTTTCTCAGATAAAGCAGCTTTTGTTCTGTTGTTTCATCCAAACAAACATGGAGCCAAGACCACAACACACACACACACACAACACACACACACAAACACACACACACACACACACACACACACACACACACACACACACACACCATGAACCCTGAGCCGTTAAGCTGCTTTAGAAATTAGCACTGATAAATATTTGGCAGCGATGGAGGAAGAGGAGGAGGAAGGAGAGGGGGGGGGGGGGGGGGGGGGGTTATTATGGTTCATGTTTTTATTCAATTATCGTCTTCATCATCATCATCATCATCATCATCATGGTGTGGTTGTTGTTAACACACAGGAACCAGATGTTTCCACTAAAGAGCTAATTTAAATCCTCTAGAGTCCTCCTCTTCATCATCATCATCATCATCATCATCATCATCATCATCATCACCCCCCCCCTCCCCCTCTGAGGACAGACAGTGTGTGTGTTTGTCCTCTCTCTTTTGTCTTCAGCTCCTCGTTAAAGCAGCAGCAGAGCCCCCCCCCCCCCCCCCCCCCCCACCATATATGGTTTTGTTTTGTTATTTTGCAGTTGCATTTTTACTGTAACTAGGCTATATCATTTATTAGTTAAAGCAGAAGTAAGCGATCCGGTGGTTTTGGCTAATGCTGCGTTCCAGGCAGGCTTTTGAAACCGTAAATTACAGCTTCAAGTCACGACTTACGACTTTGTAGCGTTCCAGGCAACCCACTCGTGTTTCTCCGACCTGTTTTACCTGTGAAAGTCACTATAACGGCCACTCGTAACTTCTGACCTGTGAAGTCGTACCAGTTCGATCTGGTACGAGTTCACGGGTCAGAAGTTACGAGTTGCCTTGAACGCACCATAACGTCTTGTCAGCAGATGGAGTTAGCAGCCCCCGCCCTCGTCATGGATCTATTGGTCCTCGTCCCTACGTCACCACATTCAGGCGCATCCCTTGGCTGCACACACAGAGAGGACTGCCCCTTTATGCCGTTCTCTCTCCTCATTGGATAAAGGTTGTAGGATACAAGGAAAGTTTTCTCCTGGGCTCAGAGCAGAGCAGAGTGACTGACAGACCCGTGTTTCAGACCAAACACTCTATAGAAGTGATTGCTGTCGGAAGATACAACTATTTAAGACTTAGATTAACACAAATATATCGCTTACTTCTGCTTTAATGTAAATAATGTATCTTAGATCAGTGGTTCTCAAAGTGGGGTCAGGGGACCCCCAGGGGTCCTTGAGAGGTTTAAAGGGGGTCCACAATTTTTTTTGAGAATTTTTACCCTTTTTTGAGAAATTTTACCAATTATTTCTAGAATTGTTTTGGGGGAAATTTTACCACTTCTTTCTAGAAAATGTTGACTTTTTTTTTAGAAATCTTACCACTTTTTGCTAGGACTGTTTTTTAAACTTGTTTTTTTTTTCTTTTTTCAGAATATTTACCACTTTTTTCTAGAAATGTTTAAACATTTAGGGAGAAATTGTACCACTTTGTCCAGGAATTTCTATACATCACTTGCTTTGGGTGCTGGACTAAGTGGAAACATCAAAAGGAAAGAACAAGCCTGTACACTCTCATTATGAGAATTTTTACCACTTTTTTTATTTTTAGAAATTTTACCACTTTTTTGATAATTTTGCCCCCCCCTTTTTTTTTTAATTAGAAATTTTACCACTTTTTTTTTTTTTTTTTACACGGAGGCTTCCCGCTTTTCAAAATAAAACGATGAAAATAGTCACCTGCCCGCCGCGTTACTTCACTTCCACCTGTTCATTTATAACAGGATCATTTCTACCTGACACTCTGCAGCTCGGTGTGTGTGTGTGTGTGTGTGTGTGTGTGTGTGCGTGTGTGTGTGTGTGTGTGTGTGTGTACCTTGTGTGTCATGGCGGCGTACAGCAGGTATCCGGCCTGCGTGTGGACGATGCCTTTCGGTTTCCCGGTGCTTCCTGACGTGTAGAGGAGGAACAGGAAGTCCTCGCTGTCCATCGGCTCCGGAGGACACACTGATGCATGCTGGGACATCGCCTGTAGGGGGGGGGGGGGGGGGGGGTCAGATGAGGGGGCGGGGGGTCAGATGAGGGGGCAGGGGGGTCAGACAGGAGCGCTGACGTCTGATCGATCGATCGGTTTCTTTGACATTAGGATAATAGGTGACAATAACAAATGCTTTTATTTTGAAATAGGAATGTGTTGTGTTGTCTTCTGCCAGTGTAGCCTAGCGTTTAGCGATAGTTGCTACAAAAGAATCTTATTGTTGCTAAGTAACGGATCTGCTTTTTCCTCCTCGTACTTTCATGTCGCCGTTGTTGTTTTCCTTTTCTTGTAACAGTGTTTCCGTGTTTTAAATCAGTGAATATGATCGGCTTGCTTCAGTGATCGTCAGTTTTTAAGAAGCTCCAACACTTTGGAAACAACATTTTCTGGTGCCGAAACCACTTTCACTATCATGTTCATCACATCACACTGCAGTCATTTCAATCAATACACTGAGTCGGTAACCAAGGAAACGTCACTTCCGGTCAGAGCCGTTACACCAAAGACGGTTTCTAAACCCCGCCCCCCCATGACGAGTCAGCTTCCTGTATGATGTCACTAGGCTTCTGCACGGCCACGCCCCTTTAGGGAGACCAGAGGCAAAATAGAGTGTATTGACTCCAATGGGAAAATTGAACGTGAACACCGATTATGGTCTGTCCTTTCTCCCCACGGTCACTGAAGTAAATCTTGGACTCATTTTCACAAGCCACATCTCTTCTGAACAGTTTGACACCAAAATGGACAACTTTGAGACGGACACATCAGGAGAAAATCCACTTTGTTCCAGACCTGTCTCTGTCTCTACGACACACTCTCGCCAGATTTGGCACAGATCTCCTAGGCAACGTCAAACAAACGGCCGCGAACTCCCGTGAAAATGATTTAAATTATTTTTGCTATGCTAAATATGACTGTTAGTAGTGTAAATATTTAATGTTATCATAAGAAAATATAAATATCTCACTTTCATCTACCTACAAATTGTATAAATCCACACACACGTTCACGGACGAGGTGGTGACGGTTGGCCACGCCCATTTAGAGAGACAGGAAGTGAAACCATTTCATATCATTGGAGCAGCCGCTCATGGAGGATCTTTCCATTTATTTAATATCTTTGGTTACACGGTTGTGTAAGATATAAAAGTTGTGGTTTTTCAATTTATTTGCGGTGCAAAATGTCTAGAGCGGCCGGCGGCGACCAAGGGAACGCCACCTAAACGTCAGACAAACACTTCCTCCATAGACAGACGGATGTGACTGACTGTGAATGAGCCAATATTTTAAAATGTACAGACAACAATGGACCTGGATCGTGATGAGTTTTTTAATCTCTAGCTCTTTGTCAGCAGATACAAGTGATTCAAACTAAGACATGACAGCAGACAAGAGTTAGACAAAGGTTTAAAATGCTGCGTTTTCACACGTATGTCTATGAGGGAATCGGTTTGTTTTCCCCTACGGCTCTGACCGGAAGTGACGTTTCCTTGGTTACCGACTCGGTGTATTGATCTCTGAAGGACAGATCAGATGGTATATTGATCGATCACCTGGTCCAGGTCGACGTCCAGCCGTCCCATCTCCGTCCTCTGCTCCGTCCTCTGGGACACGAAGACGTGTTGGACGGACGGACACGACTTCACCGCCGCGTCCACGGTGGCTTTCAGCTCCACGAGGCGGCCGCCGCGCACGCTCTGGTTACAGGTCACCACCGCCGCACACTGAGCTGAGACGGACAGAGGCACCGAGCAATAATCAATAACCAATAACCAATAACCAATGATCAATAATCAATGATCAATAACCAATGATCAAATAATCAATAATCAGTAATCAATAATCCACCTGGTCCTTCACCTGGGACTCAGGGAACTCCCAGCATGCTTTGCTGCACTCAGCCCACTGTGTTAAATGTCATGTTTGTGTTTTCACTGTTTACACAACACAGAGTCCTGATCCTGATCCAGATCTGAGGCCCCGTCCACACGAACCCGGGTATTTTTGAAACCGTGTGTTTCTCTTCACGGTTTGTTCTTTCATCCACACGTAAGTTTTATGTAACCGGAGTTCAGGTGAACTTTTTCTAAAACTCTGGTTTCAGCTTCATGTGTGGACGGGAAAACCGAGGAAAACCGCAATTTCTTGACGACGTTGTGCGACGTCACACTGTGCGATGGTAAACAGTGAGTTGTATCCATGGAGACTAGTGGAGCTCTAGACGTGACCAGCTGACAGAGTTACTGTTACTGGTGCTATTTAGCATTTAGCATTTAGCATAGCCATTGTTGTTTTTCCGGTATGAATTTTTCCAGCCTTGTGATCATAGCCTGTAAAAAGAATGGACGTAGCACCGTGACGTCCTCCATTGGTTTGGGGGAGTCTGTTTTGTGCCGCTACTACGGGGGTTTGAGCCGCGCCATGTTGGATTCTACTTGCCATATTTGGAGCGGTGCCGAGGGCCCGCCCACTGGCCTCGTAGCAGCGGTCGCCGGACCTGTCACTCAACGTTTCTGCGCCCTAATTGGCCAGAACTTTAAACCTAATAACAGTAAAACGGTAGAGTTTAAAAAAAATTCACCCCCCTCAGAGTGTGTGCGGGGGTAGAAACTATCGGTTGAGACCAAAAAAATGAAATGTACCAGGCTGTAAATATGTTTTTTTAAGCTGTAAAATCTGCTATTTTAACATGGGGCTCAATTGGAGTTGCTCCCTTCTGGAGCCAGCCCCCAGCGACAGCCGAGGGGATTGCAGCTTTTTGAACGCGGAAGTGAGCTTCACTTCTCAGACCGACAACTGCCCCCTTGCTTGTGATTGGCTAAAATGGCCTTCCTGTTAGGAGTGCTATCGCCACCTACTGCTTTGGAATGTGCATGACATTGTTTGAGGCAGATTTTGTGGTTTCATGTGGACGGAGATATTTTTTATCACACTGGTGGTGTGGACGGACATTTTTTTTAACCGGGGTCCATAAAAGTTTGGTTTCAAAAATACCCGTGTTGGTGTGGACTAGGCCTTGATCTTGATCCAGATCCATGATCCTGATCCTGATTCGGATCCAGATTTGAGGTTGAAGTTCCTCCACTCTGCAGCAGGAGTTCTCTCTCTCTCCGTGTGTAGATTCTGTTCAATGGAAAACTGATCAAACTATTCTGGATCTGGATCAAGATCAAGATCTGGATCTGGATCTGGATCTGGATTAACTAAAGAGACTGGGACCTGAGTCCGGTCCGGTCCAGTCCGGTCCGGTCCGGTCCGGTCTGACTCACCGTCCTGGATCCTCCCGGCCAGAGCCTCGGCACTGAAGCCGGCGAACACGACC
The DNA here is from genome assembly GCF_045865225.1 of Trachurus japonicus. Classification (NCBI taxonomy): domain Eukaryota; kingdom Metazoa; phylum Chordata; class Actinopteri; order Carangiformes; family Carangidae; genus Trachurus; species Trachurus japonicus. The sequence goes on from NC_140921.1 coordinate 852,908, forward strand.
GTGTGCACGGCGCCGATCCGGGCGCACGCCAACATGGCCGCCACCGCCATGGGAGAGACGGGCATGTAGACGGCCACGCGGTCGCCCTTCTGGACCCCATGAGCCTTCAGCGTGTTGGACAGACGGCACGTGGTCTCCAGCAGCTCCCTGGGGGGGGGGGGGGGCAGATAAAGAGCTTCAACGCTTTCTCTAAATGTCTTTTCTAGAATTTAAAATAAAAAGTTTTATCACTGTTCTTGTAGAATTTTTAAACTTATTTTCGAGACATTTTACCATTTTTTTCTAGAATTTTTCACGACTTTTTCCTTGACAGTTTTTCAAGAATTTGTAGATAACTTTTTTCTAGAATTTTTCTTTTTCTTTTTTTTCCCTAGAAGTTTTAAAACTTTTTTTTCCGATTAACTTTCACCAATTTTTTAGACTTTTTTATTTTTTATTTTTAGATTTTTTAAGACTTGTATTTTTTGAGAAATTATAGGCTACAATTTTTTTCTAGAAATTTTAAACCTTTTTTCATTGACTAAGAAAGTAAAGTTATTCAGTCTCAGAACAAATATTTGTGTATTTCTGGTGTTTGTTTCAAAATGTTGTCCAGTGCAGGTCCGTGGTCTAATTTTGTGTCCATTTCGGGCCGTTGATGTAAAAAAGATCATGTAGCTTCTAACCAGAGTCAGAGTTTTCTGCCCCGAGGAGGAAACGTTAGACGTAGAACATGTTTAATCTACATTTTTATTGCAGTTTAATGACACATTTAACTCACTTTAATCTCTCTCATCCAAACATATAACGTTTTCAAAGTATTTTATTGTATTTTAAAGTCTTATTCAAGGGATAGTTCACCCAAAATTGAAATTTCCCTCATGATCTCCTCCCCCTCATGTGGACTAAGGGCTGGGAGAAGTTTCAGAGTCCTCCATGGCTTCTCTGAGTTACAGGGGGTCTCGGCGTAGCAGTGCATGTCCATATGACGGTTGCAAATGGATACCAACTGTCTTCGTCCAAAAAGACACACCAAAAAACATCCAAATACCTCCATGCTGCTCGTCTGTAATGTCCCTCTTGTATTGAAGCCCCAACATGAGAAATAGTCCCGAAAAAAAATTAAATAAGTCTATATTTCAAGCTTGTTTGTAGCGGAAGCTTCTCTTCCCAGTTCGTCCAAATCTCGCGTGATTTGCACCGGCGTCAGTGCGATTACTGCGAATCACGCAAGATTTGGACGGACCAGGAAGAGGAGCTTCGAGAAGCTTCCGCTACAAACAAGCTTGAAATATAGACTTATTTAATTTTTTTTGGGACAATTTCTCATGTCGGGGCTTCAATACCAGAGGGACATTACATACGAGCAGCATGGAGGTATCTGGATGTTTTTTGGTGTGTCTTTTTGTTATGAAGACAGTTGGTATCCATTAGCAACCGTCATATGGACATGCACTGCTACGCCGAGACCCCCTGTAACTCAGAGAAGCCACGGAGGACTCTGAAACTTCTCCCAGCCCTTAGTCCACATGAGGGGGAGGAGGAGATAATGAGTTAGGAAATTTCAATTTTGGGTGAACTATCCCTTTAAAGGTACTGGAGGAGTGGTGGGATGGTACTCAGGTGTTCCTACCTGTACGTGACCTTCACCTCGGTGCCCGGTTCGTCTCTCTCCCAGATCAGAGCGACTCGGTCGGGATGTTTCTCCACGTGGACGTCCAGACAGTTCACTGGAGGACAGAGGGACGATTAAACAATGAATCAGTTAATTAACACGGTTGGAATGTCCCTTTAAATCTCCAGTTATTAACACACACACACACACACACACACACACACTCAGATTGAACATTAATCCTCTTCACACTGACGATCTGGTTTGTGACTCGTTCACACAATTGTTTATATAACAAACACACAAAATCATCCTCCGTCGTTATTGGATTATTATTGGATTATTATGGGATATCATCAGAGACAGAAAAACAACAGAGGATAAAGAGACGGATTCACAGTCACTGGATGAAACTGGGTTATAGTACACACATACACACGCACACGCACACACACACAGAGACCCAGACTTTTCAAAATAAAACTGAAGATGTCGGAGCAGCTCTATTATACTTTACTCCTCCTGACTTTTACTTTGAAAGGACTTTGAACTGTGACCTTCACAATAAGACTTTATAGTTTCCTCCAGTTAAAGTCACACAGAGGTCACATGACTCTGTCACTCATTACACTCACTACACTGCCCCAGAGCATCATGGGCAACGGCACAGACACATGGGCTGTTTTCAAAACCGCATACGACCATACTACCGTACTGCATACTGCGTTAGTATGTAGCTACTGTATAGGACGAATCTCCTTGTTGTTTACAACTACTTCCTGGTAGAAAACCAGCATGAGAACAATAGTGACGGACGAGAGTTTCACTATATTTATCTAATTTTTCATGTCACTATATCACCGTTTAGACTAATCTGATGTTTGTAAAGTTTATAAAACCAATGATTGGACAAACATTACTATTTCTGTGTGCACATTTTTGTAATGAGTCATGGTTATCATAGATTAGCCAGGCTAACGGTTAGCTACCTGTTTAACTTTAATAACTCAGTGACTCAATAAACGCTCCATGAAAAAATATTTTCTCCAGCGGATATCTGAGTTCCAACATGACTGAGCTAACTGGAGTAGTTTCATGTCGTGTCCCACAACGGGAGGGTTTTAACAGCTGACGTCCTGCTGTTAGCCTAGCTACCGTTAGCTTAGCTACCGTTAGCTTAGCTACCGTTAGCTTAGCTACCGCTGTTAGCTTAGCTACCGCCGTTAGCTTAGCTACCGCTGTTAGCTTAGCTACCGTCCTACCGTTAGCTTAGCTACCGCCGTTAGCTTAGCTACCGTTAGCTGTCCCTGTCAGCTGAGCCACTGATGCTTTCTAGACACTGCGATTCCCCCAAACTGAATAAATACAACACATAGCAACACAAAACACACACACAGAAATAGTAATGTTTCTTCAATCATTTCAGATTTGTCTAAACGGTGATAGGGCGTGAAAAATATGATATATAGCTAAACTCTCGTTCGTTACTATTGATCTCATTCACATTACAGCTGGTTTTCTACCAGGAAGTAGAATGTAAACAACAAGGAGATACGGTCTATACTGCATACTGAATGTAGGATTCAGTCTGCTACTTCAGCAGACCGACACCGTCCTCATCGCAGTATGCAGTATACAAGTTTCCCAGAATGCATTTCACAGCAACCGGTAGCGGTAGCTGTAAAACAGGCTAAAAGCTGTTTTATTTCCCGCTCTAGTGCTGTTATTATGTAACTTTATTAAGTTTTAATATGTTTTATTTCCCGCTCTAGTGCTGTTATTATGTAACTTTATTAAGTTTTAATATGTTTTCATGTGAGAAAGTAACTGTTAAGATCCCAAATCTACAGCCAGTTGATCCAAACGACGGCTGTTTAGAAGTTTGCTCCGATGTTTTTCAGAGAAGTGAAGCTCTGCAGCGACCGGGACATCACAGAGACAGCAGCCGGTCTGCAGAGCTGCTCGGCCGGCCAACCTCCGTCCTCATCCCGGGGGAGAAAACCATCGCTAATTAACTTACCCACAGGTTTTTAGAGGTTTACCACCGGCTGGTTAAATTATTTCTAGGAGATAAATGTTGGTCTCAGTGATGAAATCCAACACCTGTATCAGTAGCATTAGTTAGTGTGAATGTAAAGTGAAGCTTCCTGTGTGTATTGGACAGAAGAGCAGCGCTGGTTCTGGTTCTGGTCCATCAATAATCAATCAAGTGAGGTAATCGATAACAGATGTGGAGCCTGAACATGTTAGATTAGATTAGATTAGATTAGATTAGATTAGATTGCCTTTATTGTCATTGAAAAAAAAGAATTTAACGAAATTCACATTGCTGCTCTGCTGTGATTGGCTACCACACAACACACACACACACACACACACAAGACAGAATAAATACAAAACATAAAACCTATAAAAACATCACATGAGATAAAAGTATAAAAGCTCAAAGCATAGAAACATTAGTCCACTAGAAGGATGTTGCATGTTGCACCACAACCCACTGTTGCCTCTCTGTTCTGTTGATACAGATCAATACACACACACACACACACACACACACACACACACACACACACACACACACACACACACACAGCTGCACTAATGGTGACGTCATTATCTCTATTAGCTATATATAAACATGCAGCCATATTGATCAGCAGAGATGGACAGAGTACTCGACCCCAGTAGCTCAGTCCACATGTTACTGCAGTAAGAGTAAAAAAGTACTTGCTTTTAAATGTACTTTAAGTCAAAGTCAGAGTCAGAGTAAATGTCTTATTCTTCACATCAATGAATGACTCTAATTGTTTCTAAATGAATGTAAGGAGCTTTTAAAGGGATAGTATCATTTTTTTAAAGTGGGGTTGTATGATCTACAAATAGCCCCTAAGTACTTTAATTGCAGTAGAAGACTCTCTGCACTCCTCCCGTTAGCAACGCCAGCCCATAATAGCCCTGCCCAGAGATTTACAACATACAGTGCTGTGAACAGACCCAAAGAAACGGCCTATTTTCACGGCCTAAAAGAGGTTTTACCTGAAAAATAATACACAGTTCCATTGTTCACTATAATATAATTTTTTCCAGCCCTTCAAAGTGCAGGAAAAACACAGTTTTTATTTGGACCTAACCAACTCACGTATCCCTCCGCCCAGGGTTAGCGCCCGCCGATCAGCAGTTGGTTAGCTCCAAATAAAAACTGTGTTTTTCCTGGAAAAAATTATATTATAGTGAACAATGGAACTGTGTATTTTTTTCCAGGTAAAACCTCTTTTAGGTCGTGAAAATAGGCCGTTTCTTTGGGTCTGTTCACAACACTGTATGTTGTAAATCTCTGGGCAGGGCTATTATGGGCTGGCGTTGCTAACGGGAGGAGTGCAGAGAGTCTTCTACTGCAATTAAAGTACTTAGGGGCTATTTGGAGATCATACAACCACACTTATAAAAAATGATACTATCCCTTTAACTCTTGTTAGTGAGAATGAACTCTTTGCTGCTCAGCTGCACTGATGTGCTGCTTTTAGGGGTTAGGGTTTCCTTCTTTGACAAACACAGCTTGTGTCCAATAGGATTTTAGAAAAAGACCTGAAAGTAACCAGTACTTTTCAGCCTTCCTACTAATTAACTCCAGTAAAAGTACTAATATTTGTCTTGGAAATGTATTCAAGTAAGAGTAATAAGTACCAAAGAAATCTAATACTCAAGTAAAGTAGGCCTACAGTAAATGAGTAAATGGTGACGTACGATGACGTGAATGTGACTGAATGGATGAGACGATGTGTGGATGAGTAGACTTTTTAATTTAAAAACTCCACCTTTTAATTTGAAGGTGGAGACGTCCATCACCATTTTCAAGAAAAAGCTGAAAATTAAATTACTTAGTTTATATATATATAAATAAGCTGCAACCATAGAACATCTGAACCACAGTAAATTGAATGTAAATGTAATTATCATCTGCTTTTTTATCTCCATGTTCTGTTGGTACGTTGTCTAATGTCTGTTAATGTTTCATGTACTGTATTGTTAGTTTTGTACGTGCTTTATTGTTGTGTGTGTGTGTGTGTGTGTGTGTGTGTGTGTGTGTGTGTGTATTCATACTGTTAATGTTTCATGTGTATTGTAGTCTTGTAAATGTTGTATTGTTTTGTGTTATATGTATCCAGGCTCCTGCAATAAGCTTTTGGTAGCTTCAACAGGGTTTATACAGGAATCTTGAAGTTAATTCTAAAACCTTTTTAAGACTTTTTCAAGACCTTCTCAATATTTTTCAACACCTCACCGCCGCTTCAAGCTGTAACCATTTACATCAGTGACACTTTTAACTGAACAGTTTTAGTTTGTGATAAAGACTCTAGACCACTATGATGCAACAGAATTCAAAATAGGCTGGGATAATAAATAAAAGGCAAAGTTTATCAAAAAACTTATTTTCTTTTTTATGCACCGGTTCATCTTTGTTTTTAATAAAATGAATAAATTCACACACTTTTACAATGTTTTTTACGACTCAAACTCTTGGACAGCTAATTCAGACAAAAAATACCTTCAAAATTTAAGACTTTATAAAGTCGTGAAAAGACTTTTTAATACTTTTTAAGGGTCTTAATTTTCCCCAAATTGATTTATCACCTTTTAATACTTTTCAAGACCCCGCGGATACCCTGTTCAATGGGACCTGTGTGTGTGTGTGTGTGTGTCTGTGTGTGTATAAACCTTTCAACCTAACTAGAGTGTTTAATTGTCTTTATGTTGTTGCTACTGAGTCCAGCATTTGAGCGCAATGAAATGTCGTTGTATCAACCACAATGACCATACATCTCTCTGATCTGATCTTATGGCCTTTACATGAAAAGTTTACCACCTTCTCTGGTTAACAGTGTCACAGCTCTGGTCAATCAGATTTATTTGTCTTTTTAATAAAGAAAAAAAAGAGAAAAAAAAGACAATACTTGCACTACTGTCTTTTTGCACTTTACTGCTGCTGCTATTGTGCCTTCTATTTATTTATTTTTATGACTTGTTTGGCTTAGTTTTTATTCATATTTTAGATTCACATAGTGTTATTGTTTTTTTAATGTTTATTGTGTGTCTGTCTGTGTGCACCGAGGGTCTGAGAGAAACACTGTTTCTATTCTCTTCTGTCCCGTACATAGCCTACTGTGGAACTGACAGTAAATCTGACTTTGACTGTGAAGTACAGTACTCCAATAGGTAAAAGTACTCCGTTACTGTGCTCAGCGGCTCGCGCCTCCTCACCGGACACGTTGATCTTCCCGCCCAGGAACCAGCGGATCTTCCCGCGGCTCAGGTCGCAGTCCTGGACCCGGAGGAACGGGTCGGTCCAGCGCAGCCGGTCCACGGCGGCGGCGCCCCAGAACCGGTCCGGGTCCGAGACCGAGACCCGCTGCAGCTCCCGGTGCGGGAGGAGGGCCAGCTGCTGGTCCCAGCTGCCCGGGGGAGGGGGGGGCAGGGAGGACAGGGCGCAGCGGGGGGGCTGCTGCAGACCCAGACCCGGTCCCAGACCCGGTCTCGAACCTGGTCCCGGTCCCAGAGTCCTGGACCTCAGGACCCTGAAGAGTCCAGATCCTCTGCAGCTGCAGCGAGCCGCCATGTTGATCCTCAGAGTCCCGGACTCAAAGTGACCCGCATCACACACACACACACACACACACACACACACACACACACACACACACACACACACACACACACACACACACACACACACACACACACACACACACACACACACACACACTCCTCCCTCAGGTGCAGGTGTCTGCTGATCTGGGAAGAAACTTCCGGGAAACTTTCCTCGTTGATTCCAACAGGTGAAGAGCTGCTGTCATATAATATAATATAATATAATATAATATAATATAATATAATATAATATAATATAATATAATATAATATAATAGACTATAATATAATATAATATAATATAATAGACTATAATATAATATAATATAATAGACTATAATATAATATAATATAATATAATAGACTATAATATAATGTAATATAATATAATATAATAGACTATAATATAATATAATATAATAGACTATAATATAATATCATATAATACAATAGACTATAATATAATATAATATAACATAACATGATATACATAATATAGGCTAATATAATATCATATAATACAGCATAATTTAATATAGCATAATATAATAGGCTATAACATAACATGATATAATATAGGCTAATATAACATAACATAATATAATATAACAAAACATAATTTAATATAGCCTAACATAACATGATATAATATAATATAATACAGGCTAATATAATAAATTATAATCTTTTAGATTTTAAAAACAAATATTCACTGTTAAAAGTTTCTTTCTTTCCTATAAACCAGTTAATTAATTATAATGAGTGTTAATAGATGAAGTGTGACTGTGTATGGAGGCCCACAGAGGTCAATATAAAATACTATAAAATAAAAATAATGTTATTATTATTCAACACATTAAATATCAAACAGAACCATAATAATGTAAATGAATCCAAAGAGCTGGTGTTTTTATTTTATTATTATAAACATGTGGATGTTCTATATGTTTTTAGTTTCCTCTCTGCTGAACATGTTGGTGTTTTACAGTGTAAATCTGATGAAACTGGTGATTTACAGTGAACGTCGTTGTGTTGGTGAAGAGGTCAGAGATGTAACATGACAGGTGATCAGTCACCTGGCGGCTGCTGCCCCCTTCAGGCCGACAGGAGAACTGCAGCTTCAACCTGCTTCACACTCAGCACAGTATACTGTAGATTCATATTATAACTTCAACCAGGGCCGGCCCAAGCCTCCATGGGGCCCTAAGCAAAATCTTTATTTTGGTGCCCTCTATTACTACCAACAATACTTTTCATTCTTTACTCTGTCATTATAATCATCATAACCTGGCAGGTTTTTACCCATCAATGGTTTTTATTATGAAATGGCACCAAATTCTGCTGAAAGTGCAGCCTATTTACATTTAATCTTCAAATTTATATAGTACTGGGAGACTGAATGTCACCTAGGTCGCCTAAAAGTAAGAAGAAAAAAAAAATAAACCAACAGACAATGCATTTACTGTAAACACATCATCTGCTTTTTAACATTTTTGGTTTTAAATATAGGCTACTGCAACAGAAAAGTGCAACAACCATTTGAAATGCAACAATAATTAAAGTTTTTTGTAATTACGCAGTGTTTCTCTAAGGATTGACAATTTTTTTTAAAAAGTTACCTGCCTTTTGGGGGCCCCCCCCAATAGTCACGGGGCCCCAAGCAGGTGCTTAGTTCGCTTATGCCTTGGGCCGGCTCTGACTTCAACTCAGAAACATAAACGCCAACGTTCAAAGACGCCAAGTTAATAAATATAATGTAACTGATTAAACAAGTAAAAATTTGTTGTTCTTTTTCTCTCTTTTATTTTCTCTTGAAAATCAATGTATTTCTAAAAGAAAAAAGAAAAAGAAGTCAAACTGCTGCAGATGAAACATGAAAACAACAGAGTCACTGACTCAGGATCAGTTCAGTTTAACTCTTTAAGGAGATTAATCAGATCAGATTAGTTTGATCTGTTGTTGTTTGTTTGTCTGATGATGATGATGATGCAGCTGTGAGGTCACAACAAATGATGTTTACATCTGGAACTGACCTCAGGTCTGCAGCAGCTGATCAGTTCATTCATTAACAGAGAGACGATGCGTTCAGGGTCAGTGAACGCATCGCTGTCACCGACCAGAGCTCAGGTTAACGAGCTCGTTAATTCTGACGCCTGCTGAGTTAACGAGGTGATTAACGCTGAGCAGCACACACACACACACACACACACACACACACACACACACACACACACACACACACACACACACACACACACACACACACACACACACACACACACACACACACACACACACACACACACACACACACACAGGTGGATTAACTGTGTTGATCTGACCTGAGGTATTAGTGGATTAACGACTGTTGATTAGTTTGTTTATGTTTATGAACTCAGACGTGTTGCGTTCAGGCGTCGTCAGTGTTTCTGACTCTCAGATCCAGGATCAGTCTGGGGACTTTTATTTTGAAAGTCACTCAAACACCAAAGGAACTAAACAGTCCAAAGAGATTTTTCACTTTTTTTTATTCTCAACATGAAACAAACTGATGATGTCATCACAGTCACCTGGACTGATGACATCACCCTGTGGTGCGTTCACTGGTCCGTCTGTGCAGTCAGAGATCTCAGCCACGCTGTGACCTCAGCGTGTCAGGCTTCGGCGTCGTCAGCGACGACGGCGTCGTCAGCGGCGACGGCGTCGTCGCTCTGTGTGAGCTGCGTCTGCTTGAGGTGAGCCTTGGTCAGCAGATGCGCCTTGAGGAAGCTGCGCAGGCGGAAGCGCTTGCCGCAGGCGGCGCAGCTGAACGGCGTCGCTCCGCTGTGGATGCTGCGGTGGCGCAGGAAGCTGGAGGCCGTGTTGAAGCTCTTGTTGCAGAGCGAGCAGCGGTGCGGCTTCTCTCCGCCGTGCGTGGAGCGGTGGTCTCGGAGCAGCTCCTTCAGCCGGTAGCTCTTCCCACACACGTCGCAGTGGAACGGCTTCTCCCCCGTGTGGCCGCGCCGGTGCACGCGCAGCTGCGACGCGTTGGGGAACTTCTTCCCGCAGACGTCGCAGCCGGCGGCGGCGGCGGCCGGCAGCTGGTCGGCCGGCAGCTCGTGCGAGTGTTTGCTGATGACGTGGTTCTTCAGGCAGCGGTAACTCTTCCCGCAGACGGAGCAGAGCTGGCGCTCGCCGGCGTGCGCGGCCTCGTGGCTGCGCAGGTTGGCGGCCTGCGTGAAGCCCTTCCCGCACACGGAGCAGCGGTGCGGCCGCGCGGCGCCGTGCTGCAGCTGGTGGCGCGTCAGGTGGCAGCCGTGGAAGAAGCTCTTCCCGCACACGTCGCAGGTGAAGGTCTTGTCGAAGTGCGTGACGCGGTGCGTCTTCAGCACGCTGAGCGACGAGTAGCCTTTACCGCAGATGTCGCAGTGGCAGCTCTTCTCGCCCGTGTGCCGCGCCTTCACGTGCAGGTCGCGGTGCGCGCGGTGGTTGAACGTCTTGGGGCAGAAGTCGCAGCCGTACGGCAGCAGCCCGTGCTCCCGCAGCTCGTGCTCGCGCAGCTTCAGGACGCCGCCGCAGCGCTCGCCGCACACGGAGCAGCGGGGGTGGGACTTCCCCTGGTGGTCGTTCAGTCGCTCTGCGCTGGGGAACAACATCGAGCACAGCGAGCAGCGGTGGACGACGTCCGTCTGCGTGGGCGGAGCCACGCGGGGCGCCGTCCGCCTGCGGCCGCGGCGCTGCTTCCTGCTGCGCGCTGCCGGGGCGGCGCCGGGCGGCGGCGAGGACGGGCGGGCGTACTCGTGGTCGGGGAGGTCGGCCTGGAGCGGCGGCGAGGGGGCGGAGCCTGTGGCGGGAGGAGGAGCGGTGAGGTCAGCTGATCCCTCGGCGGCGGCGGCGGCAGCGGCGCTCTGCAGCGACAGCACGACGCACGAGTCCTGAGGCGCCGCGGCCTGAAAGACAGGAAACAGTCAGAGGTCAGAGGTCACGGTCTGACTCTGCTGCATCCATAGATATATATACTGACTAGATGTCGCCTTCTGCTTCTCAGCGTACGTCAACACGGCGGCCATCTTGGTGAGGGGTTTCTGACCATAGACATATAAACGTCTGACCAGCAGTCAGACCAGTCAGACCCTGTAGAACACATTTGGGTGTGTGTCTGAGTATCTAAGTGTATGTTTAATACATAAAACATTTTTTATTCAATTTTGTTATTGTTGTTGTATCATAAATATATATGTCTGACATTTATAATAAACCAAACGGCTTGAAAATCTGTTGAATATTCGGTGAGTTGTGGTGATGTTAATGGTTGATAGACCTCTAGTGCAGGAAGTAGACACGGCTTCCCCCTGACCAAGATGGCCGCCGCGTTGACGCATTCCACTCAATAGAGCTGCCTGGGAACGCAGCATCTAGTCAGTATATATAACTATGTGCTGCATCAATCACTCACTGACCCCGTAGACCAGGATGTAGGTGTGTTCCCCGGGGGCGGAGTCAGCTGCTGCGTCCTCACCTGCAGCAAAGACAACACAAGAAACACCTGTCAATCAATCACAGTCAAAGGGATAGTTCAACATTTAGTCAAACTGGCCCATTGCCCATAATCCCTATAGTCATAGCAGTAGGTTCGCTACCTTTAATTGTCGGTGCAAGCTGTTTTTAGAACGGTGGAGCAGAGCCGTGAGCTGCTCAGAGCTACGCTACTAATGGAGGCTCATTATGGGATTTCTTGGTTTCCCTCATCAAACTCATCAAATACACAATCCAACAACTCCACAACGCTCTGGTGGACAAGTTGTGAGCTGCACATTCACCACGCTATGAGATAATAACACAACGTTACCACACAGAGTTGGCCCTATCAAAATTTCCCAGAGGAAATTTTCTAGTTTAGATTTATGCTTGTTAGTTAATAACTACTCTCTTCTTATTGGCTGAGAAGTGTGTAACGTGATGTGTGCATACGTTTTAGTTGTGACTATGGAGAGGAGGACACACTGGTTTTTGACCGTGCTCATTATTATTATTACTGCCCTTTTTTGGATTGCTACATACTTTTTTTTGAATATATTCTCATTCATCCAGGTCATAGTTGTCTCAAGGAAATTTAAATCGAATGCAACTGGACTTGGTTATTTGTCTAGGAAGACGTTTCACCTCTCATCTAAGAGGCTTCATCAGTTCATGTAGCATCTGACCAGGCTGGGACTGGTCCAAACCGGTCTCAGACTGGTCCTGAAGCCTCTTGGATGAGAGGTGAAACGTCTTCCTAGACAAATAACCAAGTCCAGTTGCATTTGATTTAAATTCCCTTGAGATAACTTGACTAAAGGTTTCACTGAACCCTTGAAAAGAAGAACTGTGGAGTTTTAAGACTAAAGACGCGTCAACTACATTCTGGCGCTCCGTAGTTTTCTTGTGCGTTTAAAAAGTAAAAAGAGGCGTCACCTTCGTCACCTTCCTCCGTCTGCGTCCTCATCCCTCCATCACTGCTGAGGTCACAGGGAGGAAGAGGAGGAGGAGGAGGAAGAGGAGGAGGAGGGGCCTCCACCATCTCTAGGATCTTCTCCACCGCTTCAACACACAGACGGTCGACCAGAGCCCCCAGTCTGTCCTGATGGGGGAGAGACTTGATCTGTTAATAGCAGTTGACAGTTAAAGGAACATTGTGTAGGAATTCCTCCATCTATAGTCTACTTGCCAACAATGAGTACCCGGAAATGTTGAGTACCCCAAAGTTTTATGTTAGAAATATATAGTATGGGTCCCCAGTATTCGGAAACTGCCGGATGCTAACTTATATATATTGGACAATTAGCATAATTGACAGAATTAGCATAAATTAGCATAATTGCCTATATTGGCAATATTTCAACAAAATTGACTTGGCTCAAAATTACTGTCTAAACCGGAAGTGACCAGATTTTGAAATCCATCAAAATCGGCCCACTGGCGGTTAAAATCTGGTCACTTCCGGTTTAGACAGCCATTTTGAATTTTGAAAATGTCAGAAATGGATTCAGCATCATCAATAACCCCTAAAACCACTCCAATATTGCCCAGATCAGCCAAGTCAATTTTGTTGAAATATTGCCCATATAGGCAATTATGCTAATTTATGCTAATTATGTTTGTTATGCTAATTGCCCAATATATATAAGTTAGCATCCGGCAGTTTCTGAATACTGGGGACCCATACTATCTATTTCTAACATAAAACTTTGGGGTACTCAACATTTCCGGGTTCACAATGGGGCCCTATGGGCTGGCAAGTAGACTAGTAGTGTTGTGGTTGTATATCACAAGCAACTCAGTCGTATTTTTCATGCTGCATTCACCTGAAATTGGGCAGACGGCAGACGGACGACAGCCGCTGCACGTAACGGCATAAACAAGCCTCTATGTAAACAAGTGGTCCGTCAGCACGAGGCAAAACAATACACGTGACAATATGTTGTCATGGCGATGTGGTATTGTTTTACCATCTTTCTCTGGACTTCTGTGACTAAAATGACATCTGGTTTGTTAGCGACGGCCGTCTGCCCGACTGCAGGTGAATGCAGCATCAGTGTGCTCTCTGATCTCTGAGCGCAGCCCGGCTCATTCTGATAATAATCATTCTGCTTCGGCATTCGGGTCCATTTTTATCTCAACTAGCCGGAGCTTTAGTGAGTCCAGGTTGAGGAGAGGAAGCCTGTGGAAGCTGAACTTCATCCAGCTGCTCATTTTGTTCTGACAAGTCAGAAACACGCGGAAACCAACCGTAGCATTAGCGGTAGCAACAAGCTGCGCCGCGCGGCGCTCAGAGATGACATCATCCAGGTCAGAGGTCTGTAGGTCAACCTACAGACCCCGGATGTTGATAACAGCTAACCCCGGACTCAGAGGGGAATAGCACTAGCCTATCAGAACTAAATATTGGTGAAATGAATGAGTTTTGCGGCGGATAATGTGTTATTTAGAGGCTGCATTGCGCTGCCCCGTGTTCTCGCATTATACGGATATACGCGCCTCTCTACTGGGGCTAATTTCGTCAAAACAACTCCAAATGACACAAAAGTTATCTGGGTGAGTAAAATGATCTTATTTTATGCTAGAAATAAGGTCCAGGTTGTAAAAAAAACGGAAATTATCCTTTAACATGAGACTTTTTTTATAACCAAATAGAAACTCCACGTTGTCCCTTTAAAGTTTCCCAAACACACACACACACACACACACACACATATGCACACACACCGGAACCTAAACAGTTAACCCAGAGTTAGCCGTTAGCTGTTAGCCGTTAGCCTCGTTCGTTAGCCGTTAGCCTCGTTAGCTTACCTCCGCCTCGCAGTTCGGTTTGTTTAAACTGAGTTTCTCCGCCGCGGTGCAGATCTCCGCCACCACCGCCTTGGCCAGGTTGGTGACGATGAACGTCAGCTCGTTTTTAAACGTGTTCAAATCCACCATGGTGGAGATTTTACCTCCCCTGAGAGACGCTGGTTAGCTTAGCACACAAACAGCTAACAGGGAGCTGCTGCGGGGGGAAACGGAAGTGACGTCATTGTCTCATCCAACGGTCGCGGTCAAAACCTTCCAAAGTAAAAGCACGGGTCTGATTTACCGACCACAGTGGGTTTTCATTGATTTTGTCTCGTTTTACTTTAATTATTTGATTTTAATCATTAAAACAGATGTATAAAAACTGAGAAATCGAATTTTAAAATTGCTTCTAGCTTAATTTTGTTTTTGTTTTTGACATAATTAAAAATGATTGTTTCCTTATTGACGGCCACAGATTTCTTTTACTGAATTGATCTTTTACTGAAAATCCACTTCCTGGATTTATAATAATAATAATACATTTAATTTAGAGGCGCCTTTCTTGACACTCAAGGTCACCTTACAGAGCATGCCCATTAGATTTCACTATATTGATGCTGTGACATGTAATTAAGTATAATTAGACTGGGTAATTAAAACCTAAATAAAACTGCATTCATTGTTGGAATGCCATTTAGCTCAGTGGTTTGAGCATACATTGAAAAAAAAAAGAAATCAAATAAAGGCAAAAAGCCCCAAAATATATATATATTTTTTTTTTTAAATGCAAAAGTCCAGTGTTTCAAAAAATACTTTGTTTTTTTATTCTTCACCCTGCACCTGTACATCCATATAATAATCATCATAATAATAATAAAGAAACTTTTTTTTAAATATTACATTTAAATTACATTCCATCACAGAGCTTCAGGCTGATCGGAGCTTGACAGAGTCAAACTATAAAACACCAACAGGATTAAAACATTGAATAGTCTCTTATTTTTCCAAAAACACAGATATAAAACATACTCTCAGAACAATACAAAGAGAAACACACAGACAGTTCATTTACAACACGTTTCCCCCCTCAGTCCCACTCAGTCCTCGTTAGGTTAGCACGACGTTAGCACGACGTTAGCATGACGTTAGCATCCTGGGAGCACAGACATGTTTATAACGTGATTTTAACATGTTGTTGTACTGTTTTAGCAGAATCAGTGACGTCACTTCGTTGTTGAGAAGCCGTGAAGAAGATAACAGAAGTAACATTCATACATTAGCTCGCTAATATGCTAATATATATAATTTAATCACAAGCTAACACATTAGCCTTTAAGTAAACAATACTGTCACTTTAATGTCACATTTTATATGTGTTGATTAAATATTATCACCCTGTGCTAATAGTTTGAGGGGACCCGTCTGCAGGGACAAGGACGCCGCCATGAGTCCCAACAGGAAGTCGGTCTTATTATTCGCGGCTCCATACCCGTATTGTGATCTGCCTAAAGTTTGCAACCCAACTAAAGTTTGCAATCCGCCATAAAACCAGAATTTAAAAAGTATATATATTAAACCAAGTGGATTACGGAGATTAAAACTGAAATAAATCAATTAAAACTGGTGTTTAGCCTATTTTGCATGAAGTGGCCGGATTTAAAACACCTTCAACAATCATTCACACGACTCCACAGTAGCTATGTGAATCTGAGAAGTTACTGTAGTAATGAGAAGAAGAACAATAATAATCACAGAGTTTCAATATTAACTCATTGAGTGCCAACCACATAATTTCTCGTTTTTCGTTCCCAAAGGTTGAGCACCTTTCATAAAAGACGCTGTATCTCCTTTTCTAGAAAAAAAAGCAGGGATTTTGGTGAAACCCAGCCATGTTTTAGCTTGAGTTTTCTCAGGAACGGAGGCTCGTAGAAACAAACGGTTTGTGGCCATTTGAAGCAGAAAGTTTCACCTTTCAAATGAGCCACAGTATGTGTTGGTGGCAATAATATAGAATACACTGTGGCTCTACAAAAATAGTCAAAAATGGTCTAAATTGCCGGTACACTTTGGAAAGGAGCGCGGCACTCAATGAGTTAACTTTCCATCGATTTGCAATTAATATGCTATATTATGTAAATAATATATATAGGCTACATAATATTATATTATAACTGTGTCCCTGCAGACGGGTCCTCTTCAGTAGTTTATCATATAAATGTATAAAAATAGTAGCAAATAGGAATTAATGTGATATTTCATTGTTTTGCCAGTCGACATTAATTTGCATAGAAGGACAAGGCCACGCCCCCAGGCCCCAGGCCACGCCCCCCGGGCCAACGCACAAGCACTCTGTCACTAAGTGCCTCTTTGAATAAATAAATAAATAAATAAATAAATACATAAATAATACATAAAGAGTCTGAACGTCGCATAGTAACACGTGATGTCACAGCTCGTCACTGATTGGCCAGTCCTTTTTGCTCCCAGAACAGAAAAGTCACGTCGACCTTCCTTCAGCTGTGTTCGTCCGAGTCGCCGCTGCCGCTGCCGCTGTGTCGCCGTGGTGACGAGGCGCTGCCCCTCCTCCTCCCTGCCCCTCCCTCCCCCTCCTGATGCTGTTGTTTAGAGGAGCTGGACAGGTCGATGGCCACCTCCTCTTCCTCCTCCTCCTCTTCCTCCTCTAGAAGCTCCTCCTCCTCCTCCAGAAGCTCCTCCCCCTCCTCCTGTCTGGCTTCACGCTCCGCCTCCCGGGCCTCGCCACCGCCGCCGCCACCGCCACCACCGCCGCTCCGTCGCTCCGAGGCGTCGCAGAAGGAGTCGGAGTGGGCGGAGTCGGACCGTGGAGGACTGGAACACTTCTTGGCCATTTCTAAAGACTTTTTGTGCATCCCTGAGGACGGAGAGGAAGACGAGACGAGACTCAGTCAGTCTGCAACACTCACCTACTAACACCATCAGTATTATTATTATTATCAATAATGTCTTTAAAGCAGAAGTAAGCCATATTTTTGTGTTAATATATAAGTCTTAAATAGTTCTATCTTCCAACAGCAATCACTTCTATCCACCACTTTCCGGAGAACGACGCTGGGTGTCGCCATGACACTCCATTCATTACATTTTAGATTAACGTTAGCTGGGCTAACCGTTAGCTGTTAGCCGTTAGCAGTGTCTTAAATAACTCAATAAACAGCCCATGAAAAAAATATGTTTTCCAGCGGATATCTGAGTTCCAACATGACTGAGCTAACTGGAGTAGTTTCATGTCGTGTCCCACAACGGGAGGGTTTTAACAGCTGACGTCCTGATGTTAGCTTAGCTGCTGCTGTTAGCTGTCAGCAGCAGCTAAGCTAACGGCTACAATAGCCATGACTAGTTGCAGAGGCGTGCACACAGAAGTGGTGGTGTTTGTTCGGTAATTCGTTTTGTAGACTTGACAAACATCAGATTTAGTTAAAACGGTTTTGGCAGCCCGGAGCCTCCACATACACCGGTGGCTAGCGCTACCAGTTAGCCGTTCGCTAAAATGCTACTACGGGGTTGAAAACCGACTTCTGTTGTGGTGTGACGCAATGGATCATGGGAAAATAAAGTGGTGGGTAGAGTGTTTGGTCTGAAACACGGGTCTGTCAGTCACTCTGCTCTGCTCTGAGCCCAGGAGAAAACTTTCCTTGTATCCTACAACCTTTATCCAATGAGGAGAGAGAACGGCATAAAGGGGCAGTCCTCTCTGTGTGTGCAGCCAAGGGATGCGCCTGAATGTGGTGACGTAGGGACGAGGACCAATAGATCCATGACGAGGGCGGGGGCTGCTAACTCCGTCGGCTGACAAGACGTTATGGTGCGTTCAAGGCAACTCGTAACTGGTGTTTTTCCGACCTGTGAAGTGGTACCAGTTCGATCTGGTACGAGTTCACGGGTCAGAAGTTACGAGTGGCCGTTATAGTGACTTTCACAGGTAAAACAGGTCGGAGAAACACGAGTGGGTTGTCTGGAACGCTACAAAGTCGTAAGTTGTGACTTGAAGCTGTAATTTACGGTTTCAAAAGCCTGCCTGGAACGCAGCATTAGCCAAAACGACCGGATCGCTTACTTCTGCTTTAATGTTCATGTTCATTCATCTGTGTCTGGGTGTGATGATGTCACATGATGAGTCATCGTCTGTAGAGTTGAACAGTGACTGTGTCTTTGTTTTATTACTTGTGAAACTGCTGCTAATATTCTGTTTTCTCTTATATTCATGCAGGTAACAAAGCCATGCAGCGCTGCATGACTTTGTTACCTGTTATCTTATTTTTTTACTGCTATAACTGCTGCTAGTTCTCTGTCCTCTCTTATGTTGATGCAGGTTGGTTTCTGTTTTCTTATTTTTGTAACTGCTGCTAATATGTCCTTTGTTACCTTTTTGTATGATATGCACTTTTCATCCAATATTTAGATGATACCAGGCATTTATTATGCACTGATCTACACTTTCACTCATATATTACACAGTTTGTATGAAAGAAACATCTTTCCATGTCGATAAACATTTGTTTTCACAGGGAATTTTGAGAATTTCTAAAAACAGGCTCCTTTATTTTCAGCTTTTGAGCCAAATTGTCTTTTTAAAGCCGTAAAGAAGATTCAAATTTATACTGAAACTGTGATTTATGCAGCTGGACACAAGATGTTAGAGAGTTAGAAAAAAACAAAAAAGATATTGCAGAAGTCAGGACCTCAGAGGGTTAAACTCTGTTAAAGTGTGTGCAGCCATGTGGTGTGGTGTGTGTGTTGATGTGTGTGTGTGTGTGTGCTGTGCGGTGTGGTGTGTGCGTGGCACTGACGTGCATGCGGCTCACCGAGCAGCCAGGGGGCGCAGGACCCCATCATGCCGTTCTTGGCGGAGTTGAGGATGGACTCGGGCAGCGGGATGGAGTGACGCACCATGGCCCCGTAGAGGCCGTACTCGGCCATCACGCTGCTGCGGCCCCAACACTTCTCACGCTTCCTCCACTTGGCCCGCCGGTTCTGGAACCACACCTAACACACACACACACACACACACATTTGATTTGATTTGATTTCTATTTGTCTCAAACAAACACATCAAAAGACAAACAATCTATGTAACAAGAAACAAAACAATAATGATACTGTGCAAGTTTGAGAAGGGGCTGAAGGAAGCAAAGCTGATCAAGTTCAGTTGTGATTCATGTCATACATCTGTAGTTCCATACCATTCAGAAGATTAAAAACATATTGCTTTAATATGAAATAAGACCATGATTATAAATAAAAAGAGTAAAATTATCTGTCCAGTTCTTTATAGCTGTCCAAGAGTGTATGTTTGTACTTACTTTTAAATTGTTTTAAGTTATTGCACATTTTTATATCCTCATCTAGTCTATTCCACATTTTAACACCACAAAAATAGATGCTAAAACTTTTCAGAGTAGAATGGATGGTAGATTGTTTAAAGTTACAGTTCCCTCTTAAATCATATATGCTTTAAAATATTTATTTATGCCCACATAATAAAGAAGTTCAAGGGTTCTTGCACAAGGGACATAAACACTGCAGCCAATGCAGTTGACAATGGAAGACGGTCAGACACAAAAGCGCCTCACACACACACATCAGCTGAGCTCTGAGTTTCGTTTCTATTAATACAAAACTATTAATAATCACTTTATTATTGGTTTTTGTGTTTTTTTTTCAAAGAAATACTTAGACATACTAACTTCCCTTACTTCTTTGTTCCTAGATTCTCTAAAGAGGTAAAAGGTCATTTCAACATAAAACCCCATTTGACTGGAATAATCTCCCTCCTTCTCTGCGTTCTATCACCTCTTTTCATTGTTTCAGGAGGTCACTATATTATTATTATTATACTTATTATACTATATTAATATCTTAAAACAAATTGCTCATGTTTTTAGTTGATTACTTAATTGATTGATTCATTCATTGTTATTCTTTCTTTCTCCATTCTGTTATTTCGTTATTCCTACTATGTTATTTAATATTTCTATTCTGTTTGTTCAATGTATGGGGGTAGGGGTGGTATGTGGGAGTGTGTGAGCAAGATGTCTGTATTTGTTGTATTGTCATGTTATGTATGTCTACAATGTAATGTAGTGTATTGTTGATGTTGTGTGTTCTATGTATATGTTGGGGCTATCCTTTAATTAATTCAAATTCAAACTTCGGTAACACTTTACAATAAGGGTCCCTTAATTAACGTTAGTTAGTACATTATTAAGCATTAATATAAAAACTAATGTGTTAATTAATGCTGAGTAATGCTACATAATGATAACTAATTACATTATTCAACTTTAAATGTATTAACTAACTTTGAGTAGTAAACATTGATTAACTGCTTACTAATTAATGTGTTTCCTAATCCTAAGTAATACATAATAATGATTGTTAATATATCTGTAAACAGTTAATTAATGCTTAATAATGTACTAACTAACATTAATTAAGGGACTCTTATTGTAAAGTGTTACCAATACTTCATTGTAAGGCATCAACCTTCACAAACATAATCAGTCTTTTCATTTTCTTTGCATTATTGTACAGACAAACTGGTATTCCCCAAAGGAGGATCTCAGAGAAAGAAAATAAACTAATAATAATAAATAATAATACAAAAGAATAAACTAAAATAAACTAATAAGAAAATATAAGGTGGTGCATGTTCATGTAGCCTATCTGTGTGTGTGTTAATGTTTAGTTCATTTAGTTCATCTCCTTAATTTGATTAAATATTCCACTGTTTTTATCAGCCTTTCTTTACTCTATAACTTATTCCCAATATGTATTTGTTCCCTATTTATAAAAGTTATAGTCTTTCATCTCTAAACTTTGTTCTGTTATTAAACTCATGCTCTTCATGTTGGTGTATTATGTTTGTTCATGCTTTGGTCAAACTGCTTCATTCATGGCAGTTTACTCTCAGTAGCTATATTAAAAAAAATAAAAAGTCCTTTGCTCTTATCTTTCCTTTTAAATAAATAAATAAATAGCTAATGTTGTACCTTAAGGCTCTTTAAGCTCAGACATGTCCTCTAGGCTTATTTAGGCCTATGTTGTTCATATGTAAAAAGCAGCTTCGCCAACGTCCATTATCTGATCCTGCAGCATTTCTTGATTCACTTTAGATTAATTTCAAAAGCCATGATGAATATAGTGTTTATTATAGTGATGATGAGCCGTGTGAGGTGGTTATAGGTGATCGATCAGGTGTATTGATGAGGCTCTCACCTGTATGCGGTCCTCAGGCAGCTCAGTCTTCATGGCCAACATCTCTCTGGCGTAGACGTCGGGGTAATGAGCCTCGTGGAAAGCTTTCTCCAGCTCCTCCAGCTGGTGGGAGGTGAACACCGTCCTGCAGAGAAAACACATTCAGCATCAGTATAAAGATGAGTTTTTCTTCTTTTTTAAAAATCCATCTTGTTTGATTTTTTTTATAAAATAGGCCTACATTTTTATTTTGACAAAATAAAAAACTGAAAATGACAAAAAAAAAATGTCAGAAATGAAACAAAATGAATATTGTTAATTGTTTTGTAGCTGCTGGTTCAAATGGTATTGATTTAGATTTTTTTTTTTAATCAACCAACAGATCAGTTTTCATGAATAGATAGATAGATAGATAGATAGATAGATAGATAGATAGATAGATAGATAGATAGATAGATAGATAGATAGATAGATAGATACTTTATTAATCCTCAAGGGGAAATGTAAAATGTCACAAGCAGCAGCAAAAAGGGAAAATAAATGGATGTGGGTTTGAAATAAGTTTCATATTTCTTAATATTTAACATGTTCAGAGATAAAAGATAAAATTCAGATTTGACAGGAAACAGAATTTAAATCAAGTTTCTGTTTGTGACTGAGGCTGAAGATGAAGATGAAGATGAAGATGAAGATGATAGTAGATGAAGATGAAGATGAAGGTGATAATAGATGAAGATGAAGATGAAGATGAAGATGATGAACAGATAAAGATGAACTGACCTGTGCCTCCTCTTCTTCCTCTTCTGGTTGTTCCCGTTGCTCTTGGAGTCGTTCCTGTCCGACAGACACTCCTCATCTTCAGGAGGAAGAGCAGAGATAAACACGGTCAGCACGTTCATTTTCAAATCATTTTATTTAGCTTTTATTTTATTTTATTATTTATTTTATCATTATTTTTCTAATTAACGGAGTTTTAATTAAATCAACATTTTTAAATCGTCAAATAAAAAACGAAGAGAAAAATTTCTCCTGAACTCGAACTGAAGCTGCGACAGATTTGTATTTTTCTGAACCTTTAAAACTGAAGCCGAACGAGTTTCAACTGAACCATAAAATAAAACTCCAACGAAAAAATAGCCCACATATAGAGTCAAAAGGTGTTTTTTTAAAGGCCTTAATAAAAAAAATAATTTAATAAAAAAGTAGAGAAGCTCCAGGTCAGAAAAGAGGGGAAACAGTAAAAATCCGGGCTGAAGAAACGAACATTTCTTCTTGTTTGTTTTGTCACAGCGATGACAGAGACCGAACCCGAGCCGAGCCGAGCCGAGCCGAGCCGAACCAAAACCAAAACTCTGATAAAATAAAAATGTAAAAAAAGTCCAGTTGAAAAGGTTCAGAACAAAAACTGTGAAAGAATCTGAGTTCAGACCCGAATCAAACCGAAATAACCCGAAGAGTCTCATCACATTAAAACACTATTCTCATTTGTCCAGGTCTCAGTCTCTCAAAGGAGGGTAAACCGAAAGCAACTGGACTTAGCCTATAATATTAGTTATAAGTTATTAGCAGGGCCGTTGTCTAGAGGAGAAAGGTGATGATAACTCTAGGGGCCCAGCGCCCAGTGGGGCCCATAAAAAACCCCAGTAGTCTAATCTTTGTATGACTGATTTATTCTGCGTAAGACCCTGACTAATACTCATAGTACACTGTAAAAACTCTACATCTTTCCAAGAATATTTGTCTTATTTCTTGTCCAAATGTCTCATTTCTAGTCAAAACTAATCTCTTTCCACTTAAAATAAGACTCATCACCTAAAAATTAACTTGTTTTTATTTTTCATTTTCACTTAAATTCACAATAAATAGAAAAATCTGCCAGTGAAAGTAAGTTTTTTGCTCCACTATCATATTTTTCTACTTATTCCAAGTGAAAATCTGCTTGAAAGAAGTAAAAAGTGTCTAAAAACAAGCTGCTTTTAATGTGATGAGTCTTATTTTAAGTAGAATGAGATTTGTTTTGACTAGAAATAAGACAAATATTCTTGCTAAGATACTTGAGCTTTTGCAGTGTAATGCTGCATTAGCATCAAAACAAAGAAGGCTAAATAAAAAAAAATGATAATACACACGTAGTCTAAGAAAAAAAGTGGAAAAGTTAGGGGCCTAATTTAATATTCTTTCAATTCCTAGCAACGGCCCTGGTTATTAGTCATAACTAAGTCCAGTTGCTTTCGGTTTAACCTCCTTTGAGAGACTGAGTGACATCAGAGTAAAACCGAGCCGGGTCAGAAACCGGGCCAGAAGCCGGGCCAGAAGCCGGGCCAGAAGCCGGGTTAGACCGGGTTAGGATCATCCCGTACCAGAGTAGTTGTCCCGGGTCTCCAGGCTGTGGTCCAGACTCTGCAGGTACCGGTCCCGCGGCTGCAGCAGCGGCAGCGCGCCGGGCAGGAAGCACGGCCCCCCCCCGGGCTGCGCCGCCAGGCTGCACAGGAACCCCAGACCCCCCAGGCCCCCCAGGCCCAGGGGCAGCCCCCCGCCGCCCCCCGGGAAGGAGAAGCCCCCCAGCCCTGAGCCGGGACCAGGCTGCTGCTGCTGCTGGGGCTCTGGTCCTGCTGGTCCTGATGCTGCTGGTCCAGGTCCAGACTGGTGCTGATGCTGCTCCAGACCCAGCAGCTCCGTGATGGCGAAGCCTTTAGACCTGAACCCGGAGGAGCTGAGCCCAGACCCGCTGAGCCCGGTGCCGCTGAGCCCGGTGCTGCTGAGCCCGGTGCTGCTGAGCCGGGCCTTGTCGAGGCTGAAGCCCGGGGAGAGGAGCTTCACCCGGGGCTTCTCCTCTGAGAGCTCCGCTGCTGCCGCCATGCTGCTCATCATCTGGTCTGGTCCTCTGGTCCTCTGGTCTCTATCTGCTGCTCTATGAGTCCTGGTCTGAGTCTCTTAGGGTCTGGGTCTGGTCGGGAGGGTCCATTTATCCCGCTCCAAAGCTCCAGAGGTCACGGCCGCGGCCAATCAGAAGTGAGAGACAAGTGAGAGTGGGCGTGGCCTCGTTTCTCCTTCAATCCCAGAGGATTAATTGCCGCAATTTTCCTCCTCCAATCCGATCAGGATTTTCTCTTCTCTTATAAATGTGTGTGTGTGTGTGTGTGTGTGTGTGTGTGTGTGTGTGTGTGTGTGTGTGTGTGTGTGTGTGTGTGTGTGTGTGTGTGTGTTTTTAATTTCTGTTGTTTGCAACACGGCACGAGCTCCTAATCCAGTGTCCGAGGCCTCGAGGAACCGAACGGATCAATGATCAATAATGAAGAATTACAACATTTTCACTTTAAACTCACTGAGAAATAAATAACCATAATAATAATAATAATGATAAAAATTCATTCATTTTATTTTTGTTAATTCGTTTCGTTAATTTCGTGGTGAGTTCACGGAGCTCCGGAATTTACGTAATTCAATAATAGGGTATTAAATTAAATTAAAGGGGGAAAAAAACAAAAACACGAACGAAATAGGCAAAATAAATTAAAATAAAACGGAAGTGAATAATGAATTCAAACTGAAATGTTGAAGTGAAAACAAACGGACTGATCATGTGGTGATTAATTGTTATTGATTATTGAGAATAAATAAATAAAAGACGTTAAATTAAATTAGGCCTAAATTTTTTTTTTTTATAATATTGTCAGAAATAAACTGTTAATGCAGCTTTAATGTGATAAACCATCATCATCATCATCATCATCATCATCATCATCAGTGTGTGTGTGTGTTTAATCTAAAACTGTGACGTCTGTACACACACACACACACACACACACACACGCTGATTAAAGTTAAAAACGGCCGGAAATTTGCTTTAATTATCTCTGATAAGCAGATTCCTCTAATTGCTTTTTAAAACCGGTTGACCATTTTTGCCTTCTTACGCACACACACACACACACACACACACACACACACACACAAAAACACACACACACACACACACACACACACACAGACACACACGCACGCACTCTGCCTGCCAGCCTGCAGTCAATCTCCAGGGATTAAACACCAACTTGGCCCTAATTTCCAAACTGACTTTCATCAAGAGGAGCTGATTTCACTGGTGAAATGAATTTAAAGGGACAGTTCAACATTTAGTCAAACTGACCCATTGCCATAATCCCTATAGTTCGGTGCAAGCTGTTTTTAGAACGGCGGAGCAGAGCCGTGAGCTGCTCAGAGCTACGCTACAGAGGAGGCTCATTATGGGATTTCTTGGTTTCCCTCATCATCAAACTCATCAAATACACAATCCAACAAGTCCACAACGCTCTGGTGGACAAGTTGTGAGCTGCACATTCACCAGGCTATGAGATAATAACACAACGTTACCACACAGAGTTGTTTTAGAGGGAAATACAGAGACTGATGATGAAAAACTGTCCCTGAAGGCAACGTGCATCAGCGGTTTTGCATGAATTTCCCTCTAAAACAACTCTGTGTGGTAACGTTGTGTTATTATCTCATAGCGTGGTGAATGTGCAGCTCACAACTTGTCCACCAGAGCGTTGTGGAGTTGTTGGATTGTGTATTTGATGTTTTAGAGGGAAATTCATGCAAAACCACTGATGCACGTTGCCTTCAGGGACAGTTTTTCATCAACAGTCTCTGCATTTCCCTCTAAAACAACTCTGTCTGGTAACGACTGTTGTTAATTAATGAAGGATCTTTCCTCACTCTGTGTGTGTGTGTGTGTGTGTGTGTGTGTGTGTGTGTGTGTGTGAACATCTGCAGTTGATTAATGAGGACGAAAACCTTCATAGAGCTCAAACATCTGGAGTCGACGTCCGTCTGTCACATCTGTCCAGGAAAGTACTGTACACACACACACACACACACACACACACACACACACACACACACACACACACACACACACACACACGCACACACACACGCTCTGACATCATCCTCTCATCTCTCCGACTCCGTCAGACGAAGAAGATGATGAAGATGAAGATGATAACAACATCTCCAGTTTGTTACACACTAAAAAACTCCCGGGTTTTTTCTTTAACCCAAATTCTGGGTTTCTTGTGTTGGGTTAAAATTGTGGGTTGTTTTTCACAGTGACATATTTACTGGGTTATACTAGAGCTCATATTTGTTCTATAATTCTTGGGCTGTTTTGGGGTTTATGCCATTTCTGGGTTATTTTCCAAAGAGTAGGCTAACCCTATTTTCAGGGTTATAAACACATTTATAACATGAACAATCACATGTCTAGTGTTTCCCTGCCTGGTTATTTTATTTGCCCGTATTCTGAGAGGGACCCGTGTGCAGGGACAAGGGCACCGCCATTAGCTCAGCTCATCCATACTGGAAGTCACAACCGGAAGTTGCTTTTCTTGGTGTATATTATTTCTATGTTATTCTAAGAACCCCCTCTCTCTCTCTGGCCTGTCTAGCCTCTACCTGCTCTTTTTACTAAACTTAACCAACTCCTTTCTTCATTGTCTAAACCCAACCAAAGCACCCACCGAAGACATTTTTTTTTCTCTCTCTCTCTCCTGGTCTGCTGTCAGCAGGAGCGGCGCTAGCCGTTAGCCGTTAGCAGCGTTTTTTAATAACTTAATAACTTAATAAACGATCCATGTAAAAAAATATTTAGTAGCTCAATCATGTTCAGGGTCGGCCGCTGGCATAAACCCTCTATGTGGTTGTTCAGGGCCACAGCCGTTAGGTGGGGGGGCCACATGATCAGAAAGGTACCGGGGTTCATCAAGTCATTTAAACATCCTGAGGTCTGCACGTGCAGCTATGAGCTTTATATGTAATGTGAAGTCAATATTCAGCTTCTTTTATCTCACATTTGAGACATTTGGTGAAAATAGAACGGCAGAATGACAACATTTGTGCTCAAAAAGCTTCTTACAAAATGTCATTTTAGACTTGTTTTCTACACTTATCTATTACTGTATTCATATCCTATTTCAAGCACCAAAACAGTTCATTCTCATGACTGAAGGAGTGTTTTCACAAGGGATTGGACATTTTTCAAAAATCAGACCTCAAATTTCCAGCATTTGTCCTAAATTATTTCTTTCTACAGTGTTCTAGGACAAACTGGCCTCAGTGTGCTTACAGCGGAGGTTCTAATATTTAGACATAAAACACTTGAGTATTGTTACGTCTGCAAGTATCTTAAGAAAATATGTAAAAGTGGAGAAAATGGCCTCAAACCTCAGAGGGCATAAACACGTCTGTATTCAGTTTTAACCAGTGATTTGGTGTTTGCGCTTAGAGTGCAGGGCCACAAACAAAAATCTTGTTTAGGGGGCCACCAACATCCTAGGGCCGGCCCTGATCATGTTGTAACTAAGATATCCGCTGGAAAACATTTTTTTTATCATGGACCATTTGAGTTACTGAGTTATTTTTTTATCTACATAGAAATGATAGACACGAAGAAGAGCAACGTCCGGTTGGGACTTCCGGTGTGGATGTCCCTGCATACGGCCGGGTAGCCTACTCTACTCTTGTGTATTCTTGGACACTGGATTTGGCTGCGTTCCTTCCCTGCCTGTGTTGTGACTTGGGCTGGACAGGTAAAGGAGTTATTTTCACTAAAGTGTTGGTTCTTTCTTTCTTCTGCTCCTGAATCTGAGGTTCAGTCGAGGACTTTTGCCTCCAGAGTCTCCAGGGATCGGTCCAGACCTGCAGACCCAGAGCAGCACCAGTTCAAGACGTTAATCTGATCATAAATATTATGGAGCCATTTCCCTGACATTAAAAGTTGGCATTGAAAATAAAATTTGGCATTGTAATAAAAGTTGTATTGACACTGAAACAAGTATCGGCATTGAAATATGTTGGAACACAGGCATAAAAAATACAATATTTTATTTGGATTTTTAAAAAATATATTATCATGTAGTTTTCAATGTCAGTCTTCAGATTTCTTCTCCATGTCCATCTTTTTTCAGTGTGTTTTTTTACACTGCATTTTTCACTGGTTTTCAGTTTCTATTTTTTTTTTTTTTCTGTTTCAATGTTCCTTTTTTTCAACGCCAAGTTACTGTCAGGGTTTTGGCGTGGAGGGGAGGGTCTGAGGGGAGGGGCTAGGGACGCATGGAGAAGAAATCTGAAGACTGACATTGAAAACTACATGATAATATATTTTTTAAAAATCCAAATTAAATATTGTATTTTTTATGCCTGTGTTCCAACATTTTTCAATGCCGATACTCGTTTCAGTGTCAATACAACTTTTACTACAATGCCAAATTTTATTTTCAATGCCAAACATTTTTATTACAATGCCAAATTCTGTTTTCAATGCCAACTTTTAATGTCAGGGAAATAGCTCCATAAAATATGATGTAAGACAAAGTTTTATTAACTGAAATAAGGTAAAGTGAATAGTGACCAAGTGTCAGAACGGACGTTTCAGTGGCTCAGAGTGTAGAGCAGGTTGATCAATAACCAGAAGGTTGAAGGATCAAATCCTCCTGTGGGTAAAATATACTGTATATGTTAACCATCAACATTTTACTGTAAATGTTGATGGTTAAAATAACTCAGCACTGTCGTAACCTCTGGGTCAAGTACTGAACCCAAGAGTTGGGTCAGACAGAATAACCCAGAAAGTAGTTGGTCCCTTTTTAACCCAGGACTTTTTAGTGTGTGTGATTATTAGTTATTGACGACGTGTGATCAGATAATTAGTGAAAACTTTGCGATTTGTGAGTTGTTTTTTCCATCCTGTGATTGATCTGATTGATTGATCTGATAATTGAGTCGTTTGTTGTCGTGAGTTCACGACAAAGTTTCTTTCTCATCAAACCTGAGACTTTATTGATCATAATTTGTACCAAATATATCAGTTATTGATCAATTATTGTCTTCCCTCAACCTCAGTCTGTGGACTTTCATTTTCATTTCTATGAATAAAAACCACACACACACACAGACACACACACACACACACACACTCAGCTTTGTGCGACGGCCTCAGAGTTTTTACAGATTATGAAGGTTTTCATAAAATCATAAACATCAGTTTGACTCGTGTAAGCTGCTGAAAGAAGGTGCTGGATTAGAGTGTGTGTGTGTGTGTGTGTGTGTGTGTGTGTGTGTGTGTGTGTGTGTGTGTGTGTGTGTGTGTGTGTGTGTTCACCACACAGAAACCTATGTTCACTTTGAGAACGCGGTGGATTACCAGGATGTGAAGGAGCAGATTGATTGATTATTGAGCGGTTTGAATAATCTGCGGATTAAATCTTTTTATTCTTCATCGTCTCTGAGCTCTTCATCCTCGCTCCACTTTATCTTCATCCTCCTCGTCTTCATCGTTTTATTTCTGCCTGATGTAATTAATCTGCATCGCGTGTCCCCACGGTAACCACGGTAACCACGGTAACCAGCACTCACTCACCAACTCTTCATCATCGATTAGCGATCGATCAGGTGTATTGAGGAAGACTGAAGCTGCTGCCCTGGGCGTCGTCTCTCAGGCTGCTGGTGATGCAACAACGACAACGACCAATCAGGAGGCTACATTACTCGGGGGGGAAATGTGTAATTAGATTACAGTTACTTTTGGAAATTACCATGATTACAATTTTAGTTCCATTTGAAAAAATCGCTGCAAAAGCTCAGATTGATCAAACCGTGTTTTTCATGTCGGCATCCTCCTTCTGATTGGCTCTCTTTGGTCAGGTGAGACAGATACTGATACTCTATTCAGGGCCGTAAGGTGATGATAACTCTAGGGGCCCCTGCAGCGCCCAGTGGGGCCCATAAAAAACCCCAGTAGTCTAATCTTTGTATGACTGATTTATTCTGCGTAAGACCCTGACTGATACTCATCCTACACTGTAAAAACTCTACATCTTTCCAAGAATATTTGTCTTATTTCTTGTCCAAATGTCTAATTTCTAGTCAAAACTAATCTATTTTCACTTAAAATAAGACTCATTATCTAAAAATTAACTTGTTTTTAGATCATTTTCACTTAAATTCACAATAAGTAGAAAAATCTGCCAGTGAAAGTAAGTTTTTTGTGCTTGTAATAAGGAAGAAAAACTTGCTCCACTATCAGATTTTTCTACTTATTCCAAGTGAAAATCTGCTTGAAAGAAGTAAAAAGTGTTTAAAAACAAGCTGCTTTTAATATGATGAGTCTTATTTTAAGTAGAATGAGATTTGTTTTGACTAGAAATGACATTTTGACTAGAAATAAGACAAATATTCTTGCTAAGATACTTGAGTTTTTGCAGTGTAATGCTGCATTAGCATCAAAACAAAGAAGGCTAAATAAAAAACGATAACACATACGTAGTCTAAGAAAAAAAAAGGAAAAGTTAGGGGGAGGGGCCCACTTTAGTATTCTTTAAGGGGGCCCAGAATTCATAGCAACGGCCCTGACTATTAATTCTGAGCGATGTGTCAGCAACAATGTTTATTCTCTTTATTTACAGTATGTTTATTTAACAGGGACGATACGATATTGTCACAGAGAATGTGATGCATATAAAACAAGACTCAGAACCACCTGTTGAACATCGCTCCACCACCACTAACTCCACATCCCATCATTTTACACAGTTTTATTCATTGTTGTACATTTAATATTTGCTCTTTTTTATTCTCCTGATGTTCTGAATGTTGTTTATTGATGATTTTATTTGACGCACTCCTCTGTAAAGTCCTTTAGTGGCTTGAAAGGCGCTTTTTAAAAAATAAAATGTATTATTATTATTATGATAAGACTCAGTCTTTGTCCCTGGTCAGGCTTTAGAATAGAATAAAATATATTGAATACCAATAAATAAGAAAAAATGCAATCATACAAATACAGTGAATAATACAATGAATAAATAAACACAGTTGCAGTTGTAAATTACAGATTAAAAAACGAGTTAAATTGAACATTAAACATTAGTAACGTGTTGTTGTATTGATAATAACTTATAAGAAATGAATGTTCACATTTCTGCTGCTTGAGTCGATGTTTAACTTTCACACTAAAACTCTTTAGTTAATTTCTGATGGTAAATAATTCTACAGGTGTTTATCTGTCTTGCATTGAGAAGACGATCGGCCAAACACCTTCCAGTTTTCCAGTTTATCTTTGTCCTGGTCACTGTTCCCTCTCAGGTGTTTTACTGCTCCTCCTCTTTGCCCAGAAGACAAAACAAGTTGCACACTCAAATATCCCCGACTAGTTTACTGGTTATTTCTCCCTCATCTGCGCCTCAAATTGTGAAATGTCTGACCTTAACTGTGGTCTGTAGTGCAACTAGGATTTAAGTTTTTGCTTGAGAATTATTATTACTGTTCATATCAAGATGCTTCTGTGCCAAGAGTTGATGACACCAACTTGATGTTAGTTATTTTTTGACATAATTGTTCATATGGCAATAAATGCAAACTCTATTTTGCCAAAACAATATAGTATTTTGTTCTCATTAACTGTAACTGGAGCAGCCTAGGTAATGTTGTCAAAATAATCTGTTATTAATCATAGTAGTAATAGCCAATAGTATTGATATTTGGAGTTGTAGAGGTGAGGCCATAGCACCAGCACTCCAGCAGCTCATCAGGGGAGTTGAATTTCTGCTCAGGAGTTTTGAAAATTAGAAGGAACATTGGTCCTGCTCCTCGTCACCGTCCTACAGTCGTCTGTCTTTTTAAAGATCTGAGACGTCCCCCTGTGGGGTCGGTCCGTTTACGCTCTTTGAGGTGGAGAAGAACGCGTTCCTGTGTTGGACGTTCAAAAACCACTTTACACCACAGACTGAACTGAACAGTCCGAACATAGAGCAGTGCAAAGAGTTTCTCTTACTATATTGTCTCTGTGTTGTAGCCGACTGCTGAAAGGTTTACACACCGTCAGGTCAGACTCATTCAACATTAAGAAAAGTCATCAAATGCAATTAGTAATAATAGATAATGATAATAATACATTTTATTTATAACACGCTTTTACAAGTGCTCAAAGACGCTTGACATAAAAATAACTACACAATTAAAATACAGAAACAATGTGGACGATCAAAGGAGATGAAATGAGATAGAATAGAAGAATGAAACATGTTTAATTTACAGATTAAAAGCAGTTTAAAAGCTGGTTTAGGGGTGAACTGAAGCGGTGGGGGTCTGAGGTCTCTGATGGGCTGGGGGAGTGAGGTCCAGAGGGAATTGAAATAGTTACAACAGGGTAATTTGTAGGCTAATTGTAACCAACTACCACCAGCAGCATCTGGATGTGGACCATCAGCTCCTCGTTACCGCGCCGACCTGCTGCTTCCCGCCCTCTCATCCCCTCATTGATTATTCCAGCGTGGACGTGTCGCACTCACACACTCACACACTCATTCATTCATTCATTCATTCATGGGCTCGTGGTGAAAGGAGGAGGCGTGTGTCCCCGGGGGCCCCCAGCGGCCCCCCAGCGGCCCCCCGGGGCCCCCGAGCCGGGTTCACAGCCCCTGTCAGGAACTCCTGAGGGAGAAAGAGACGTTTGACACATAAAGACCTGAAGCAGCAGGTGGTGCATTCACTGACCGAGCAGAAACAACCTGTCAGTGTTTAACTGCTGCCATGTCATCACACACACACAGTGTTTTTTTCTGAAAGTCATAACTACTCTACTCGGCAGTCTTCAGAAGGTCGTTTCCTTTTGCCCCCATGTAGAACAAACGCAAAACAAAAAACTGTTTATATTATAGAGCGAAGGTTGCATGGAATTCTCTGCCGAGATTTTTGATGCGAGAAGGTACACTGCAAAAATTCAAAATCTTTCCAAGAATATTTGTCCTTTTTCTTGTCAAAATGTCTAATTTCTAGTCATAACTAAGACTCATCACCTAAAAAATGAACTTTTTTTCAGATCATTTTCACTTGTTTCAAACAAATTTTCACTTGAAATAAATAGAAAAATCTGCCAGTGAAAGCAAGTTTTTTGTGCTTGTAATAAGGAAGAAAAACTTGCTCCACTATCAGATTTTTCTACTTATTTCAAGTGAAAATCTGCTTGAAAGAAGTAAAAAGTGTCTAAAAACAAGCTGCTTTTAATGTGATGAGTCTTATTCTAAGTAAAATGAGATTTGTTTTGACTAGAAATTACATCTTGACTCGAAATAAGACAAATATTATTGGTAAGATATTTGAGTTTTTGCAGTGTAGGCCTAGTGCAGCCTCTTTTACACAGGGACTAAAGATGGATTTGTTTTTACCAGAAGGAGTGACTCTCTGACCATCAGAGACGGCTGCATGATTTCTGTTTCTTTGTACTGTAAGAACAGTTTGTAAATGAGATGTGAGCTTTTTTTATGTTTTGTGTTGCTGTTGTCCACTGTATGAATGATGATGATCTGTGTTGAATGTTCTGTGTTCAATTCTGAAACAGAAATGTTTGTAAGATGTTTTGACCCCAGGAAGAATAGCTGCAAACACACACACACACACACACACACACACACACACACACACACACACACACACACACACACACACACACACACACACACACACACACACACACACACAGAAATGAAATGTTTTGATTGATTATTTTATTTCTTGTTGGTTTTTTCTTTGTAAAACTAAACTAAACTAACTCTTGTGCAAATTCCTTCTGTGCAATAATCCATATTTAATGCCATATTTAGTATAGTGACATAACTCCTGTCCATGTTTGTAAGGCAAGGCAAGGCAGTTTTATCTGTAGGCTATAGCCCGTTTTTTACCAGCAGTTTGTCTCAAAGGGCTTTACATCCCATCATAACAACATCCTCTGCTCTTAGACCCTCACATCCACTGAGGAAAAACTCCATGGAAAACCCTTTTAACAGGGAAAACCAGGAGAAAGCTCAGGGTGAGCAACAGAGGAGGGATCATCACCCAGGACAGAGATGTTGTTACAGACAAGACAACAGTTTATATTGTATATTGTACTTGCACATATATTTTTTATATATATATATTCATATTTCTTATTTGTCTACTGACTAGGCTATTTTGCTCTTTTAACTTGTACACTTTGAGTTGGAGATGTTGTTGCAACAAAAAGCCATTTCCCCTTAGAGATCAATAAAGTATTCTGATTCTGATTCTGATTAAATACACGTCTTCATATGTTTGTCATGTTTATTATATCACCTGTGTTTATTCATTGTGAAAAGTTAAATAAATATAATTTGATCAATATTGTTGTTAAAGAATCTTTTTTCTTTCACATTTATATTGATAAAATGATATTTATTTGATCAAAGGCAAAAACAACTAAAGAAGTTGTTTCTAGTTTTAAATGAATAAAGATGATTTACCCACCATGTTAAAATGGCCCCCACCCTGGATGCTTTTAAATCTCCTTTAAAAACTAATTTTTACTCCCTGGCTTTTAATACAGGAGAGTTGTGTGTCTCTATTTGTCTTTTATTGTATTTTGATATTTCTCAGTGTTTTAATTTATTTTATGCTTTTCTTATTGCTTTTATATGCTCCGCTAAATCTGGTGCAGCCATCTTTTTATTGTCTCAATAATTAATGTCACTGCACACTGTCCTTTTTAAATAAATAAACTAAACTATTAATTTACTGTAGGCTATTTTAACTTTAACTTTCTTTATTTCATTGTTTTTATATCAGTTGTGCAGCACTTGTTGTTTTTAAAATGTGCTGTACAAATAACGTGGATTGAATTGGATTGGAGATTATTCAAAGCTCCAGTTGTATTGTTTGTGTTGAATGTAAAACCTTTATTAATGCTGCGGCCTGGACGGACGGCGCCGGTGTGTGTGTGTGTGTGTGTGTGTGTGTGTGTGTGTGTGTGTGTGTTAACTGTCACAGATCAGTCTGATCAGTGATAACGGCCTGCTCTGTGTTAATGAGACCAATTAAAGCAGCAGCTGTAATTAGAGCGGCGGCTGTAAGCGATAGCAGTAATTCAGACGCACGCAGCTCCCCGCGGTTTGTGTTGCTCATTGTTTTCTCTGCTCTATTGTTTATGGTCGGTCGGCAACGGCAACAATAGTCTGGCCACGCGTCCACCCCCCCCCTCACCCCCCCGGTCTCCACCTACCTACCACCCTCTGTGGCCCACTAATTATTCATAAATGCACATTTATGCAAATATCCGGGGTAGATTAACCTAATTCAGTGCTGTAAACAACTCCTGGGTCGGGATTAAAGTTTTTAAATTAGACTGAGTCTGTGTCTGGAAGTCTGGACCATATACTCTTATATGAGGTCTGCCCCCCCCCCCCCAACCCCCCCCACACACCCCACCTCATTAACATTCAGTAATCTGAGGCCAGAAAGTGCAGCGGGCCGAGCCAGACAAACAACAGCACCCAGAGAAAGCTACAGTCTGCCTGCTGCCATTAGCACTAATGGCTAATGATTAAAAAATTTAATACAGTAGCTACGGGTGTCTGGTCTGTGTGTTTAGCCGCGTTGGGGCGTCACGCCACCAACGCCGCCAACGCCGCATGATGCCAACACGTGCCACAATAAGCTCGATGCATTATGCTAATTTACCAGCTCCACACAAATGGACAATTACACACACACGCACTGTTTGTTTTTTATTCGTTTAATTAGCAACTTCCTGCACGTGTCGTTGTGTGTGAGTATGTGTGTGTATGTGTGTGTGTGTGTCCTCCCTGTGTGTGTGTGTGTGTGTGTGTGTGTCCTCCCTGTGTGTGTGTGACATAAACATATTTAAATCTTTGTCTTCAGCAGCAGTAGAAGAATTAAAAAGCAAAAATTCTAACTGTTTCTACTTTCTCATCAGATTTACGCGACAGCTCTCTGTGGCAGATGAAGACACTTTCCCGAGATGAAACCTTCGACCTTTGACCCCGACCCCCCCCACTGCCCCCCCCCCGACCCCCCCACCCCCACCCCTCCATCCCCTCGCCCCCCCTTTCCCTCTCTCTGACCCTAATCCTGACCTTCAGCTGCCGCTCAGAGAACCGACGCCATCTTGGATCAAACTTCAGTTGGGTCGCTGACATCAACACCGTCTGCTAATGCTGCTAATGCTACATGGCTAGCGTTAGCATTAGCGTTAGCGTTAGCGTCCTCACTAACATCTGTATCCAACATGTTACAGTGTTTTCCATTCACTAACCCACTAAAACAACCTGCTGCATCGCACACAGAGAGCTAAACCTCTTCTCAAGTCTCCAAAACATTAAACACATTTTCTGCTTTTCACACATTTTACAGTTCAAAATGTCACTTTTTAAATTGACTGAACACGACGGTTCTCTGCATGAGACACAACACTCTGACATAAAGTCACATGTTTGTCATTCAAAATGACTCTACACTGCAAAAACTCAAAATCTTTCCAAGAATATTTGTCTTATTTCTTGTCAAAATGTCTCATTTCTAGTCAAAACTAATCTCTTTCCACTTAAAATAAGACTCATCACCTAAAACTTAACTTGTTTTGAGATAATTTTCATTTGTTTCAAACAGATTTTCACTTGAAAGAAGTAGAAAAATCTGCCAGTGAAAGCAAGTTTTTTGTGCTTGTAATAAGGAAGAAAAACTTGCTCCACTATCAGATTTTTCTACTTATTTCAAGTGAAAATATGATTGAAATAAGTAAAAAGTGTCTAAAAACAAGCTACTTTTTATGTGATGAGTCTTATTTTATGTATAATGAGATTTGTTTTGACTAGAAATTAGACATTTTGACTAGAAATAAGACAAATATTCTTGGTAAGATTTTGAGTTTTTGCAGTGTACATGAGCTGATTGGTCAATAGGATATGTGATGTCACCAGCCAAACACCTCAATGGTTAATTGTTACCACTTCAATCAGGAAGGAAACACTTTTTGTTCACCACAATATAAATATAATAGCTATCTGCTGTGCATGTGTTGCATGTGTGTGTATCTGCAAATATTTTTGTGCATGTGAACAATCTGAATTCTCTACAGTTTGAACTATTTTAGTTTTACGTCAAAGCTAAAGATGAGAGTGTTTTTCATTCTGCACAACAGTGTGTAGCTGGTTGGACATGAATGAACATGCAACAGCATCAGCAAGACTGAACTACTGTATTATAATGAAAGAGAGAGTAGCCACCTCTGTCCAGGCTACAAAATAAACATTTTATAATTTAATGGGATGAATAAATTAATAGTCAACAGATGAATCCATAATGAAACTATCATTAGCTGCAGTCATTTATAATCAATAAACAGATCAAAACTCTTCACACGTTTGATTTAAAATAATAAATCATTAGTGTGTTTTTTTTAAAATAAAAACACTTTCAGCTGATTTTATAATAATAATAATAATTTCACTGCAGTGACTCTGAGTACTCGGCCTGTAGCAGAGTAATTGAGTATTTTTACTCTGTAGTTTTAGTACTTTTACTTAAATGAAGTGTCTGAGAGACTAATGAGAGCTCATCACACACTCTCACACACTCCTACCAGCGGGGGGTTTACAGTGTGTGTGTGTGTGTGTGTGTGTGTGTGTGTGTGTGAGGATTAACACAATCGAGGCTAAGAACAGATTGGTGGAGAGAACAAGATAATTAAAGACAAAGAGGTTTCACCTCCTGATGGAAACTCAACTTCATTATCACGTCTCTGAAATTCATTTGACTTTAATTTACCTCTATTAAATCCTCTTTAAACAGCATGACGACCACCAGCCGACCACCAGCCGACCACCAGCCGACCACCAGCCGACCACCAGCCGACCACCAGCCGACCACGAACCGACCACCAGCCGACCACCAGCCGACCACCAGCCGACCACCAGCCGACCACCAGCCGACCACCAGCCGACCACCAGCCAACCATGAGCCAACCTAGAGCCGACCACCAGCCGACTATGAGCCGACTATGAGCCGACCACCAGCCGACCACCAGCCGACCGAGAGCCGACCAAGAGCCGACTGAGAGTGCTACTCAAGCTAGCCGTTGTGACCAACGCACATCCGGTTACTTTCACAAAATAAAACACCCGTTGCCCTTCACACACAGAAAACCATGACGATAGAATTTGTGCTTTTACTTTGAAATAGGAAGCTAAAATAGAATAAAAATAGAAAAGAAAAAAAGACAAATTAACATGGAAAAATGAAAGATACTTGAATTAATGAAAGAAAAAAATAACAATTTACATAAAAAAATTAAAGGTACAAATTGACTCAGCTCTCAGACCACGAGCCGACCATGAGCCGACTATGACCCGACTATAGCTGACTGCAGAGATGTTCACAAGTCCTTTTTTGCAAGTCCGAGTCAAGTCTCAAGTCTTTGAGGGGTGAGACTTCATCAAGTCTCAAGTCTTTGGTCACGAGTCCAAGTCAAGTCTCAAGTCTCTAAAAAATAAAAGTCTCCTGTTGTAATGACCCTTTATCATCTGCTGCTATCCGGTCTACTAAGGATACTGCACAGCTATAGCTAAGAGATTCAAAGCATTTACTGTAGGTTATTATCACTCCTTTATCTATAGCCTACAGTATTGATTAGTTGTTTATTATATGATCACTTTAAACAGGATATTGCAATGCAATATGGAGAAAACAC
This sequence comes from Trachurus japonicus, assembly GCF_045865225.1. Taxonomy (NCBI): domain Eukaryota; kingdom Metazoa; phylum Chordata; class Actinopteri; order Carangiformes; family Carangidae; genus Trachurus; species Trachurus japonicus. Next base: position 892,228 of record NC_140921.1, read on the forward strand.
ACAATGAAAGCTTTCCTTTAAAGGAAACTGTATTCTGAGTCAAGAAAGAATAAGGCCGCTCTGCCCCTCTGCACGACCACGAGCCGACTATGAGCCGACCACGAGCCAAATAAAACACCCGTTTCCCTTTACATACAGAAAACCATGAGGATAGAATTTGTGCTTTTACTTTGAAATAGGAAGCTAAAATAGAATAAAAATAGAAAAGAAAAAAAGACAAATTAACATGGAAAAATGAAAGATACTGTACTTGAATTAGTTTTACTGTTTTACTGTCACGTTGTGTTTTTACTCTCAGCGTGATGAGCTGTTGCTTCGACCTTTGACCTTTGTCTCACCGGGCTGCAGCAGGTCCGACCTTTTCACCTCAGGTTTGGTCGGACCTTTGTTCCCATGACAACCTATCCAAGCTATGATGGCCTTGAAAAGCAGGTGCAGATCAACATATATATTTGTCTGTCACTGCAGACAAGAAATATAAACACACATGTACCAAGAAATACATCATATAAACAACAATAAATGAATAAACCACAACAATAATAGGCTGTGTGTGTGTGTGGTTGTTGCTGTTGATGAATCAGTGTGAAGTTCCTGGTTGATTCACAGAGAGTTTCCTAGAAGAGCTGCTGTTGAAGTAATCAATGATCCGTGTGTGTGTGTGTGTGTGTGTGTGTGTGTGTGTGTGTGTGTGTGTGCAGGATCAGTGCTGCCTTCAGGGTCCGTGACACACTCCCTGTCGATAACACCCAAATTAAGCAAATTGCAGCAGAAAGAGAAAAACAATCATTGTTGGAGCGCTGGGATCAGATCAGACAGGTTCTCCTTCATCTCTTCGTATTCGCTGCTTATCTCATTGTAGCCTCCAATCCAAGTTAGCAGGGATTATCTCCATGGAAAGGGCATTAAGAGGCGGATAACCTCAGCTTGGAGGCAGTTAATCTACCAGCATGTTAATGAGTCTTGTAGTGGATTGCTTAAATTAAAAGCAAATATCAACAGTCATTTGGCTAAAGGAGCGGGCCGAGCCGGGCGCCTGCCCTCAATAATAATGCATTAAGTGATTTGAGTCGCCGGGTCGTTGCAGTAATCATGTAATGTGAGTGAAAAACAATAAAATTAACAGGTTATCAGGAAATTAAGGCGGCGAGAGGAAGAAGAGGCAGAGCGGCAGAGTTTCTGTCAGGATATAGTATACCAGCTGGTTCACCTCAGACCTGGACCTGGTCCCGAGGTCTGGACCTGCAGATTTACCAAGAGGAGCTATAGTGCGTAACTTAACTTTATCCTGAACTCAGGTGCGTTTACATGGACTTGGTTTATCCTGGATAGGATCACGTTTTTGTGTTTGTGCATGTAAGAAAACGGCTTACACGCACTATCCCGGTTTCTGACTTATCAGCAACACAAACATGGCCAACGTTCGCTCTAATTTTCAAAACTCCTGAGCAGAAATTCAACTCCCCTGATGACCTGCTTGAGCGACTGTGAGCGACAGCTTAAGCGAACACAGTACGTCCACATGCTGGTGCTCTGGCCTCACCTCTCCAACTCCAAATATCAATACAATTGGCTATTACTATAATGATTAATAACAGATTATTTTGACAACATTAAAGGCTGCTCCATATCTAGGTCAGTTACAGTTAATGATAACAAAATACAATATTCTGTTGGCAAAATAGATTTTGCATTTATTGCCATATGAACAATATGGAAAAAATAACTAACATCAAGTTGGTGTCATCAACTCTTGGCACAGAAGCATCTTGATATGAACAGTAATACTAATTCTCAAGCAAAAACTTAAATCGTAGTTGCACTACAGACCACGGTTAAGGTCATAAATTTAACAATTCGAGGCGCACATTAGGGAGAAATAAACAGTAAACTAGTCTGGGATATTTGAGTGTGCAACTTTTTTTGTCTTCTGGGCAAAGAGGTGGGGAGCAGTGTGCAATTGCACAGTAAAACACCTTAGAGGGAACAGTGAACATGGCGGCGGCAAACCGCTTTGGAGTGACGCGGAAACTGATATTTATTATTTGCAAAGTGATTTTAAAATGTAAAAGTGGCGACACCACAAGAAGCCACAGTGGTCTCATTTTGACGGATGTCTAGAATAAGATGCAGTTGTCAGAAACTGGGATGAATAACCAGGTTAGGCTACTCTATGTTCATGTAAAGCAGTGTCCAGAATATGATCATAACCCATAATGAACTCATGTTAGCTAAAGTCTTAACTGTCTTATCCATATTTGTAACTATACAGCTTTACAAAGAATGAAGAACACACATAAGGGCGTGTGTGTGTGTGTGCGTGTGTAAACTAAAACCCTTTAAGAAGAATTGTTTTGCACAGCTTTTGCTCGCCGATCTCTACAGTTTTCCACATCCAATATGGCGGCGACGTTGACATAGGCTACATACAACTCAGCGCTCAGTGCGGCGTCTATAGCCTATGTCTATGTGTTTACATCCAGGGTATCCGCGGGGTCTTGAAAAGTATTAAAAGGTGATAAATCAATTTTGGGAAAATTAAGACCCTTAAAAAGTATTAAAAAGTCTTTTCACGACTTTATAAAGTCTTAAATTTTGAAGGTATTTTTTGTCTGAATTAGCTGTCCAAGAGTTTGAGCCCTAAAAAACACTGTAAAAGTGTGTGAATTTATTCATTTTATTAAAAAACAAAGATGAACCGGTACATAAAAAAGAAAAGAAGATTGTTGTTTTTGTTTTTTGAGAGTGGAGCAATGTTTTTTTTTTTTTTTTTTTAATAAACTTTGTCTTTTAGTTATTATCCCAGCCTATTTTGAATTCTGTTGTATCATAGTGGTCTATAGTCTTTATCACAAACTAAAGCTGTTAAATTAAAAGTGTCACTGACGTTATGGTTACAGCTTGAAGCGGCGGTGAGGTAGGCTATTGAAAAATATTGAGAAGGTCTTGAAAAAGTCTTAAAAAGGTATTAAAATTAACTTCAAGATTCCTGTACATAGGCTACCCTGACATCTGATGTAGCTACAGTTTAATGAACTCATGTAAGCTAAAGTCTAATCTTCACATTAAGGAAGCAGTTGCTAAACTAAGTAGCCCACTTAGCTAACGTTAGCTGTTTTGTTCAGTAACAGTTTAATCAGCTAAATATGAGGTAGCCTAACTGATAACGTATCAGTTAGCATGTTAACTTTTCATTTCATTACCAATATAAAATGTCACATGAGGATGAGCTGTTGTGGATTTCTCTTCTAGCTTTTTGACATTAGCTTCTCTAACAGCCGCCATCTTTGTTTTGAAGATCTGTTCGTCGTACTGGACTTTTCTTCTTCGCTAGCTAGATGAGACAGACGAGACGCCGTCCACCTGAGGGACTTTGTTGTATAACACTGTGATTTTATTTTGCTAAACTGAGCTCGCTGAGTCACTTCCTGTCGGCGGAGGTAAAATGGTTTCCATCTGTTTCTTGTTCCCTGACCTCTGAGCTGTAACATGATGTGAAAGTTTATCTTTGATTTGATTAAGTTTGTGTTTAATCAGCTTTGCAGCCACTTCAATCGTCAGCAGATTGACTGAGGGTTTAACGTTTCATTGCGCCGATATTAAAGGTCAGGAGGCTGTAAGACAATATGTAATCTAACAATATGCAGTAATCTAACAATATGTAGTAATCTAACAATATGTAATCTAACAACGTAATCTAACTTCACAGTCAATCTGTGTTCAAACATCATCTCTCACACACGTTTGTGTCTCTGCAGCAAAAACTGATTAAAGTCGGAGGATTTGGTTCAAACAGATTCATCGTCCACTGAGCTGCACGTTCAAAACTTAGTGTAACACACACACAGACACACACAGGTGCACCACACACTATAGACACAAACTGTAGACAACTGTGGCGCTGTGGCTTAGTGGTTAAAGCACCTGTCTTGTAAACAGGGGATCCTGGGTTCAAATCCCAGCAGTGCCTCAACTCCACTGGTCTGTGATCAGATTCAACAACATTTACTCCAACATGAGGCTTTTAATGTGAAAACAAACCCAACAGGCTTCCTGTACGTGATGTATCATGACTCTGTTGTTTATTAAAGACGCCGCCACTTTAAATCCTGTCTTTAAAAAAAAAGTAAATGATGCATTCTGGGAAATGTGTAACCCTGCAAAGACTGAACCATGAAATAATTGTCAGAAAATTACTTTTTTTTTTTTAATTGGACCCTTTATTGGACCTTCTGACAAAAAATGTAAAAAAAAAAATATATGTAATTCCCCCCCAAAAATTGCATATCAGATTTGCATAGAAAATGACCTTACATACCTGCTGTATCTATTTTGATTGATGACATTTTCAACACGGTTCTACTATAAAATAAATTATGAAATATTAAGTCGTTTTACTTTGCATCAATGCAGTAACTATTCCTATTGAAGATTCAGTAACAATTTTTTAGTTTTTCTTACCTTAACTTTTTCAAAATTGGCAAAACTATTCATGAGAAAACACATTTGGGTCCCTGACTGACAGCGGCCATATTGGATGTCCCCAGTGAAGGCTGCTGGTGCAGAAATAACTAACTGCCCCCTGGTGGATTATGTGATCACTGCATGTAGAGGTCTGAAAAACTCATGTATTTTCATGTGTAAAATTTGATAGCCTACAAATGGCGACATATAGGGTTAAACATTAGTGTTTACAAAGATCCTCAATAAGATGTCTCACTACAAGCTGCTCCGATGGTATGAAACGTTACAGCTTCACTTCCTGTCTCCTAAAGTGGGCGTGGTCATTGGTCTCCTAAAGTGGGCGTGGTCACTGTTCCCTCCACCTCCTGTTGGGAACTTGTGTGTGGATTTATAAAAGTTGTAGGAAGACGAAAGTGAGATATTTAGATTTTATTATGATAACATTAAATATAACATACAGTATAACAGTCATATTTAACATCACGAAAAATTATTTTAAAAATTAGTGCGGGCGTCCATTTTAGTGTCTAAATATTCACAAGAGTTGAGTCTTATGATAAAATGAGTCCAATATTTACTTCAGTCACTTTGGGGCGAAAGAATCGACCATAATCTGAGCTCACGTTCACTTCTCCCATTGGAGTCAAGTCAAGTCAAACTTTATTTATAAAGCACATTTAAAATAACCAAAGTTGCCAAAGTGCTTTACTACAGGTAGAAAAGATAAAATATCAAAAATACAATACAACACAACTTTACATACATGATGCATACATAGTCACTAGACTTAGAGTAAGCCGTCTTGGTTTCTAAACCGTCTTTGGTGTTTAGATCTGAAGGAGGTTGAGTGATGTCACAGCAAAGGTCAGAGGTCACAGAGTCTTTAAGGGTCGACATCGCAAAGAAACAGCATGTAGTATGTGTATGTGTGTGTGTGTGTGTGTGTTTAGTGTGTGTGTTCAGTGTGTGTTCAGTGTGTCTATAGGATCCATTAGTGTGTGAACTGAGGCTTAGTGCCTCACTATTGTTTTCTGTCTCTTAGCTGCAGCTGCAACATCTGGACTGATGCTGAACTCACGCAACATCTGCATTAACGTCGTTGGTATTACATCTGCCACTGTCGCCACTTTCATGTTTTACCTATTATTACTTTATTTATTACTATCAATACTGTGAATAATCATGCTGCTATGAGCACTTTGCACTTTGTCCACTACACAGTTACTGTACTGATACTGTATGTCCACCACACATGCAGTATAGACCGAATCTCCTTGTTGTTTACATTCTACTTCCGGGTAGAAAACCAGCAAGTAATTTGAATGAGATCAATAGTAACGAAGGAGAGTTTAGCTATATATCATATTTTTCACGCCCTATCACCGTTTAGACAAATCTGAAATGATTGAAGAAACATTACTATTTCTGTGTGTGTGTTTTGTGTTGCTATGTGTTGTATTTATTCAGTTTGGGGGAATCACAGTGTCTAGAAAGCATCAGTGGCTCAGCTGGCAGGGACAGCTAATGGTAGCTAAGCTAACGGTAGCTAAGCTAACGGCGGTAGCTAAGCTAACAGCAGGACGTCAGCTGTTAAAACCCTCCCGTTGTGGGACACGACATGAAACTACTCCAGTTAGCTCAGTCATGTTGGAACTCAGATATCCGCTGGAGAAAATATTTTTTCATGGAGCGTTTATTGAGTCACTGAGTTATTAAAGTTAAACAGGTAGCTAACCGTTAGCCCAGCTAATCTATGATAACCATGACTAATTACAAAAATGTGCACACAGAAATAGTAATGTTTGTCCAATCATTGGTTTTATAAACTTTACAAACATCAGATTAGTCTAAACGGTGATATAGTGACATGAAAAAGTAGATAAATATAGTGAAACTCTCGTCCGTCACTATTGTTCTCATGCTGGTTTTCTACCAGGAAGTAGTTGTAAACAACAAGGAGATTCGTCCTATATGACAACCAACATCTTGCTGCTATAAGCACTTTGCACTTTGCCTACAATTTCTTTTTTTTTCGTGTTCTGTGTTCCTCCACTCTGAATGAGGAGATGTATGTCTGTGTTTTCTATGTTGTCCCCCTGTTGTCCATGTGGCTACTTGTGCGGCGGTGTGTGTGTGTGTTGCCTCTGTGTCCAAGAGTTCACCTGTGTCGTTCTATGTCTTGGATTTTACTGTGATCTGTATTTTGATTTGTATTGTGAGTTTTATGTTGTAAGGACTACAGATGGAAATTAGCCCTAGTTGCTAAATCTGGTACAACCATCTCTTCATTGTTCTAAAATTGATTAAAGCAGAAGTAAGCGATCCGGTCGTTTTGGCTAATGCTGCGTTCCAGGCAGGCTTTTGAAACTGTAAATTACAGCTTCAAGTCACGACTTACGACTTTGTAGCGTTCCAGGCAACCCACTCGTGTTTCTCCGACCTGTTTTACCTGTGAAAGTCACTATAACGGCCACTCGTAACTTCTGACCCGTGAACTCGTACCAGATCGAACTGGTACCACTTCACAGGTCAGAAAAACACCAGTTACTAGTTGCCTTGAACGCACCATAACGTCTTGTCAGCAGATGGAGTTAGCAGCCCCCGCCCTCGTCATGGATCTATTGGTCCTCGTCCCTACGTCACCACATTCAGGCGCATCCCTTGGCTGCACACACAGAGAGGACTGCCCCTTTATGCCGTTCTCTCTCCTCATTGGATAAAGGTTGTAGGATACAAGGAAAGTTTTCTCCTGGGCTCAGAGCAGAGCAGAGTGACTGACAGACCCGTGTTTCAGACCAAACACTCTATAGAAGTGATTGCTGTCGGAAGATACAACTATTTAAGACTTAGATTAACACAAATATATCACTTACTTCTGCTTTAATGGTATTGTAGCCTACACTGTCCTGTGATAATAAACTAAACTAAACTTAACAACTCTGGTCTCTGCTCTCAGTTTCACTTCTTTATTTATTACATCTGACTTTATGAACTTTCTGAAGTTTTTTACGTAGCCTATGTGTGTGTATTTTGATTTGATTTGATTTTTATTTGTCTCAAACAAGCACATCAAAAGACAAACAATCTATGTAACAAGAAACAAAACAATAATGATACTGTGCAAGTTTGAGAAGAAGCTGAAGGAAGCAAAGCTGATCAAGTTACACTGTGATTCATGTCATACAGTACATCTGTAGTTCCATACAATTCAGAAGATTAAAAACATATTGCTTTAATATGAAATAAGACCATGATTATAAATAAAAAGAGTAAAATTATCTGTCCAGTTCTTTATAGCTGTCCAAGAGTGTGTGTTTGTACTTACTTTTAAATTGTTTTAAGTTATTGCACATTTTTATATCCTCATCTAGTCTATTCCACATTTTAACACCACAAAAATAGATGCTAAAACTTTTCAGGGTAGAATGGATGGTAGATTGTTTAAAGTTACAGTTCCCTCTTAAATCATATACTATGCTTTCTCTGACCATAAACATTTTTTGGATGTTTATTGGTAGCAACCTATTCCAGGCTTTAAACTAAATCTGACCTGTTTTGAATTTGACCAGGTCCTCAAATCTTAAAATACCCGATTTTAAAAACAACGGATTTGTGTTAGCAAGGTACCCAGCATGATGAACCATCCTTATGACTCTTAGGTGTGTGTATAGGTGTGTGTGTCTCCGTGGTAACGTCCTGGTTTCCCGCTCCCGGCTGCAGGTTTTCATTTGGCCTGGGATGCATTATAACAATCCAATTTCCATCTAGTAGCCGGTCTCCTCCTGTGTGACGACGCGGCCGAGGGATGAGTGAGTAAAACCACTTTGTTTCATTATATAATGTTGCAGCAGCAGCAGCAAACATAATAATATTAATGGGATAATTTAATGCAATTTTCTTTATTTGATGCGGCCGCAGTCTGACGGCTAATCTGAAAGCTTTGTTTAAAATAGATTGAAAAACCAAAGAAGTACAAACACAGCCGAGGTCACACACACACACACACACACACACACACACACACACACACACACACACACACACACACACACACACACCTGGACCCTTCCTCACAGTTGTATGAAACCAGACCAGGAAAATCTTTATTTAACATTTGAAAAAGTACAGACAATCAGAATGTTCATAGACACAGACACTGAAAGATAAAGGGACGATACAAAAATATATAAAATATATAGGCTATATAAATAATATATGTAATTTAAAATGTAAATAAAGAAAAATATATAATATAATTACCTACTGTTAAAATGCGAGGAGGGGGAGGGGCACATTTTTGGGGTTTATTCTTGTAGTTTTTAATAATTTTTGTAATTCTGGTAATATTTAACTTTGTAAATTTTGTAATGTTTAATTTGTAATTTATCTCACGTTGTTGTATTGTATTATTCTGCTATAATATTCTTCACCTTTGTACACTGGAGCGCCACAAGGAATTAATAAAGTATATTCTATTCTATTCTATTCTATTCTTCTTCTTATTTGGGGGTAAGTGAAAATGAGTTTAAGTTTAATAGTGTGCACTCACTTTTCTTGTTTAACATCAATAACAAGGTTTTTATATAAAAATTCAACTCTTCTGTGAAAACACTGAAGTTTATTATGAAGCAAACTGATTTGTCATTATGTTCACATTTTGAAATAAAATAATATCTTTGGGTCTAATTATTGTTATGTATTGTTTAGTTTTTTATAGATAAACTTTTCCATGTCCCTCCAAGATGTGTATTTCCTGTTTAGTTTTGGTGTCACGTGACCTGTGATGTCATCACCTTGACCCCGACCCTCAGATAACTCGTCTCTAATGTGTCTTCTGTGATGTAGAGGAATCTATCGCTCATGTATTTTACGAATGTTGTGTTGTGCATGATTTTTGGATTGACCAGAGAAATAATTTTTCTAACTTTCTTAGTGTCTCATACCTGTTCACCAAAAAAGATGCTCTTTGTTATTTTTCTCATAATAGACTAGACGGGATGTACCCAAAAAGTGAAAGTAAGGAGCATTTATGGGTACAAGTCGGGAACCGGCCTATACTTTACATATTTCAAGGGTGCTGAATCCAAAAAAACTGGTACCCAAGCAAAATTGTGAGTTTTTGACCTTCTAATTTGCATATCAAAATGGCCACCAAATTGCCTATCTTGCTCAGTCGTTGGACCATTTTCCCCAAGTTTTTTTGTAAGTAGGCAATCAAAGATGAGGAAATTAAGTTTCTAGGTCTATGGTCTAGGGTCAGAGCAAGGATATAGTGTAGGCTCACTGCTTTTGTTATGTATACATGTCATATGTATACATATGTCATATCAACAGGGAAAATTTCAGAGTAACATTTATTGAATATTTATATCCAGTTTAAAAATGACACATAAATGCTTAATTCCACCTTAGAAGTTATACATTTGCATGTATATGCATAAAAAAAGCAGTGAGCCTCCACTATATCCTTGCTCTGACCGTTGGCTATCGATCTAGAAACTTAATTTCCTCATCTTGATTGCCTACTTACAAAAAAAACTAGGGGGAAATGGTCCAATGACTGAGCAAGATGGGCTTTGGTGGCCATTTTGATATGCAAATTAGAAGGTCAAAAACTCACAATTTCTCTTGGGTACCGTTTTTTTTGGACTCAGCACCCTTGAAATATATAAAGTAGGCCGGTTCCCGACTTGTACCCATAAATGCTCCTTACCTCTTATAGAAGGCCTTTTTTCTGAAATCCGTCTAGACTATAACAACAAATCTGTTGAATTCATTACTAATTACTTCATTCTTTCCTGTAAATTCTTTATACACAAACACAGATTTCTCAAAACTAAACCGAAGTTTAAGGTGTTTCTACTTGAATTCAACTTTCATCTTAAGTCTCTCAGAATTATAAATGACAAAAAAAAATGATCTATTTCTGCAGTATTACGACAGCCTGATGAATGTCTAATCTTAATGTTATTTCTAATGACTTTATGGATTTTTGTTAAATCAATAATTATAGTCTCTGTGTACTCTGTATTCTATGCGTGACCAATGTATGTACCCTTTTTCTTTTTGTTTTTGTTTGTTTCTCTCCTCTTCTAATTGTTATTGTTTTGTTTTTTTTATTACCGTCTCGCCTGATTATTACCTTGTTTCATATCTATCTTTTGTCTAAACATTATTGTACTCTACTTGCTTGTCAATAAAGAGAAAAAAATAAAAATAAAAAAATAACTGGTCTCTAACCGTGTTGTAGCTGTGGATGTGGAGTAATCTCAGGTCTAATGGCTTGTTTGTCTTGTTTGTCTTGTTTGTCTTGTTTCTGGACTCGGCAGCAGAGTTAATCCTGCAGAACAAGAACACGCGGAGGAATAATAAAAATAATAGATTCAAACGCTCTAATCTGCCTCTTAATGTAGCCACAGTTGTCTAATCCCGATCTTATTTGTTCGGCGCTCAGCTGTATTTTCCCTCTGGATGAGATGGTGTTTAATCGACTTTGGGAGAATTAGTCATTCCTTATTACCGTCGTGGTTTTTACAGGACTTTCCTGGAAAATCCCATTCAACACACATTTTAATTTCATTTCTGTGGCTCAATCATGTTGAGGGCAATGTAAATAATCCAATAACATTAATCATCATTTCTTTTCCTTTTTTTTTTTTTTTCTTTCTCTCCCTCCAAAAATAGAGCGGCGGCGAGCGGATTGGTCGGCCCCGACGCCGCCGCTCACTCTGCTTTATTGGTTTTGTCCGAGCGCTGATGGTTTTATAGAATGTCATCATGATCCCAATTACTCAGCAGGAGCAGCAGAACATTTCTTCAGTTAATCTGAGGAACGTTACAGCTGCTGCTAACTCCACTTCCTGTTCCCTTTCACAATAAAAGTCACCACACTTAAAACTTTAAACTCTGACACGGTGTCGGTTAACGGAGCTCAGGGCACAGAGGTAAAAGACTGAAGCACAAACAGAGTCTCTGTTCAACAGCCGATCCTCCATTAGCTCAGATATGATGTTTATTTATATAAGTGTTAAAGGGATAGTTCAACATTTTGGCAAATTGGCCTATTGCCATAATCCCTATACGCTATGCTACGGAGGCTCATTATGGGATTTCTTGGTTTCCCTCATCATCAAACTAATCAAATACACAATCCAACAACTCCACAACGCTCTGGTGGACAAGTTGTGAGCTGCACATTCACCACTATGAGATAATAACACAACGTTACCACACAGAGTTGTTTTAGAGGGAAATTCATGCAAAACCGCTGATGCACGTTGCCTTCAGGGACAGTTTTTCATCAACAGTCTCTGTATTTCCCTCTAAAACAACTCTGTGTGGTAACGTTGTGTTATTATCTCATAGCGTGGTGAATGTGCAGCTCACAACTTGTCCACCAGAGCGTTGTGGAGTTGTTGGATTGTGTATTTGATGAGGGAAACCAAGAAATCCCATGAGCCTCCGTAGCAGCTCACGGCTCTGCTCCACCGTTCTAAAAACAGCTTGCACCGACAATTAAAGGTAACGAACCTACTGCTATGACTATAGGGATTAATATGGCAATGGGGCCAACTTGCCAAAATGTTGCCCTATCCCTTTAACAGTGTGTGAACAGAGTGGTGGTGCAGCAGCAGCAGATGGAGATGCAGAGTGGAGCTGATAAGCAGCAGAGATGATGAGAGATAAATACCACGCAGCCTAATAAGACGGAGAAATAAGGCAGCTCAGTCCAGATGTCCTCGCTGCGTCTTCTAATCCACACCGAAGCTGCAGCGTCTTACAAGATGAAAGTGGAATCTTCTATCAATTATGATCCTAACATACTGAATTATATCCCCACAAATCCTTCAAATTATTCCCTAATAATCCTCCTGATGGGATCACATGACCCAGATAGAAGCAGCTCAGGCTAAAGACTCTGCCCTTATATCATCTACAGGCATGTTAGAGCCACACACACACACCAACACTCTCTCTACACACTCTTCAACATGTTTATTGTCAATAACACAGATTATAAACCATGCAATGAACTTCTTCCCTGCATCGCTCCCTTCACGTTACTAAAACCCTGTCACTACCTGCTGCTGGTTCAACTACAGTCAGATTCTGTGCTGCGTCCAGTATTTCAACTAGGGTGAAGTCGGGTAAAATGGGCCACTTTTTGGTAAACGATTAATAAGACCGTCAAAAAAGCTATGCATGAAATCCACTGATATTTTTAAAAATCGACATATACAGTAGGTCTCTTAAATGTTTCTGTGTGAAATTTTTTTTTTTTAAGTATAATTGTTTTGGAATTATGAGAGTTAAAGTATGGGGATGTTCTCGTCCTCTGGAGGTACGATGCAATGTTCAGGTAAACTGGGCCAAGAGAGAATAACACAGTAGCTCATTTTAGCAGAAATCATTTACATTTTAATAATGAATCAACACTAAACTACAAAACTACAAAACTAAACTAAACATTAACAGTAAATACATAACAGGTTGAAGAAATTATTTAATCTTAAAATGCATTTTAAAATGACATGATCATGTTGTTGCTATGCTCTTTGTTAACTGACTATGTTATAGGCTTTTTTACTGTGTGTGTGTGTGTGGCATTATTATAGATGCCATTTTCTTCCCCACAGTGCTAATGGAACCATAAGTGGCACTGACCAACCTTGGATATATATCTAACTTTGAACATGTTTTGCACCCTCAATCTCTGTGTAACTTCAGTGTGAGACTGTGTTTTGTATGTGGCCCATTTTAGCTCATCGACTCAGCTAAAATGGCATTTTTCACAAAAATCAATGTTTATTTTTAAATTTTAGCCTACATTTTTTATTTGAAAGAGTCTGCCAATACATTGTTCATAAGCATTTTTCTTTGTTGGTAAGATCACTTATATTTGCCTTTATCACCCTTATACTAATTATGAGTGAAATTCACTATGCCATCACGCTAACTTTCTGCTCAGTCGCCCAGATGTGTTGCATGTAGCGCTCGGCCCCGCCCACTTTCACCACATCAGACCAATCAAAACTATTGTTACATGTCAAGAAGTGTTGTAGCAACAATGCAAGATCAGTTATTGTGATTGGCTGTTAGAATTTAAAGAGCCATGATGCTCCAACCTTATCTGGCCCATTTTAGCTGACTTCACCCTACTTTTTGGGTCATTTTTTTTTTTTATAGTTTAACTTCTCACTTTATAAACTACAATTCTGGCCAAAAACATGAAATATTTTTTTATCTAAAAAAAAAAAAACCTTTGTAATATAAATGTTATTTTACCATGATTGTGTTCCAGAACTCTCTTTGGAAAAAGGCATGAATGATGTCATGACCTGCCAAGCCAACGCTGCCTCTGATTGGCCGGCCCTGGTGTTACTGTCATGGTTTTAATTATTTATTTTTTTTACATTTAAAGGAATAGTTCACCAAAAAATGAAATTCAGTCATTATTGCCTCCCCCTCATGCTGATGATGAATACTCTGGAGTAGTTTTTTATTCCTCAAAGGTCATCTGGAGACCAGGGAGGCCGGTTCCTAGTCCAACCAAAGCTTTATATGAGGGTTGCGCTCTCACGTTCACGATGAATCCGCGTGAACACGAGAGCGCGCCCCCAGGCAAATTCAATCCAGGACTGTTTAGGCTGTAAAAATGTCCCAAATTAAGTTGCTTCCAGTAAACTCTGGACTATCTCCCAGGCCCGGCCCTAGGATGTTGGTGGCCCCCTAAACAAGGTTTTTGTTTGTGGCCCTGCACTCTAAGCTCAAACACCAAATCACTGGTTAAAACTGAATACAGACGTGTTTATCCCTCTGAGGTTTGAGGCCATTTTCTCAACTTTTACATATTTTCTTAAATTGATCTTTTGAAGATACTTGCAGATGTAACAATACTCAAGTGTTTTATGTCTAAATATTAGAACCTCCGCTGTAAGCACACTGAGGCCAGTTTGTCCTAGAACACTGTAGAAAGAAATAATTTAGGACAAATGCTGGAAATCTGAGGTCTGCTTTTTGAAAAATGTCAAATCCCTTGTGAAAACACTCCTTCAGTCATGAGAATGAACTGTTTTGGTGCTTGAAATAGGATATGAATACAGTAATAGATAAGTGTAGAAAACAAGTCTAAAATGACATTTTGTCAGATTGTTTTTTGAGCACAAATGTTGTCATTCTGCCGTTCTATTTTCACCAAATGTCTCAAATGTGAGATAAAAGAAGCTGAATATTGACTTCACATTACATATAAAGCTCATAGCTGCACGTGCAGACCTCAGGATGTTTAAATGACTTGATGAACCCCGGTACCTTTCTGATCATGTGGCCCCCCACCTAACGGCTGTGGCCCTAAACAACCACAGAGAGGGTTTATACCAGCGGCCGACCCTGCTATCTCCCTTCAGGACACTTGGATTGCAGTGGACGAGCAGTGTGGAGGAATATTAAATGGTTGTTGTGTAGTTTTATGGACGTTTTTGTGTCTGTCCCTATTATTACTCTCATATAAAGTTTTGGTTGGACTACGAACCCCCCCTCCCGGGTCTCCAGATGACCTTTGAGGAATAAAAAACTACTCCAGAGTATTCATCATCAGCACGAGGGAGAATTTCATTTTTTGGTGAACTATTCCTTTAATCTATTTACAATACAAATCATTATGTTATATTATATTATATTAGAGGTTTTTTTTTATAGTGTATCATATAACACTGCGTGACACATGAGCAGTGTCACCAACAGGCTTGAAGCAGCTCGTCTCATAGGTGTGTGTACATGCGTGTGTGTGTGTGTGTGTGTGTGTGTGTGTGTGTGTGTGTGTGTGTGTGTGTGTGTGTATGTGTGTGGATGTTGTTGTGGTAAAGGAACAATTGTTCTTCCTCTGTGTTTCTGTCTTTGTGTGTCGATTAACAACTTAGTTGGATTAGTGTCTCAAACTGACGTAATTGTCTGTAAATGACATTTGTATGTAAATCTGCAGCGGGACGATTATAGGATTCACCCACTCACTCACTCACTCACTCACTCTGTCACTCTCTCACTCACTCACTCAGCTGCTTTGTTTTGTTTTTCATCAGAGCGATGAAAATAAAAAGGCAGCAGAAAGATTACAGAACCATTAACGTCCCGCGCCGCGACCCATTAACTGATAAAAAGCTATTAGAGGCTTATAGATTAAATTACATATATGGAGCAGAGTGAGGATGAGGATGATGAGGATGATGATGAAGGCTCAGCAAGAAGAGGAGGAGGAGGCGTGTGTGTGTGTGTGTGTGTGTGTGTGTGTGTGTGTGTGTGTGTGTGTGTTGGGATGTCATATATAACATAACATGACCATATATAGGCTAGTGTCCACAGACTTCATTTATTTATAGACGGCTTTGAGCTCTGGAAATAAACTTCAACATGTTTGGTGACAGAACATTTACTATTTTTATAATGTTTAATCTTTTTTTATATATATTTGAACCAAATCAGCTGCAACACATGATAAAAATATTAATAATTAATATTAATAGGCTACATTTGTTTTTCTCTCTTGGTCAGAAAATGTTTTTTTGAAAAATAATCAGATGGAAACCAGAGAATGTGAGGAAACGTCAGGGCACAGAGGTAAAAGACTGAAGCACAAACAGAGTCTCTGTTCAACAGTCGATCCTCCATTAGCTCAGATACAATATTTATTTATATAAGTGTTAAAGGGATAGTTCAACATTTTGGCAAATTGGCCCATTGCCATAATCCCTATACGCTATGCTACGGAGTTCTCATGGGATTTCTTGGTTTCCCTCATCAAACTCATCAAATACACAATCCAACAACTCCACAACGCTCTGGTGGACAAGTTGTGAGCTGCACATTCACCACGCTATGAGATAATAACACAACGTTACCACACAGAGTTGTTTTAGAGGGAAATTCATGCAAAACCACTGATGCACGTTGCCTTCAGGGACAGTTTTTCATCAACAGTCTCTGTATTTCCCTCTAAAACAACTCTGTGTGGTAACGTTGTGTTATTATCTCATAGCGTGGTGAATGTGCAGCTCACAACTTGTCCACCAGAGCGTTGTGGAGTTGTTGGATTGTGTATTTGATGAGTTTGATGATGAGGGAAACAAAGAAATCCCATAATGAGCCTCCGTAGCGTAGCTCTGAGCAGCTCACGGCTCTGCTCCGCCGTTCTAAAAACAGCTTGCACCGCCATTTAAAGGTAACGAACGGTGTAAAACTATAAAAACTAAGAATCTAACCGAGTTATTGATTTAATGGAACTGAGACTGTGAAAGATGTTAGTTCACAATGTTTTCACTTTCCTCCTCCAGCAGGTCAGAGGTCAGAGGTCAGAGGTCACGGTGACAGACAACAGCATTTACATATGTAAAGATATATTTATTATTATTACACTAGTTATTATATTAGTTATTGGTTAATTAATATATTCGTTATTGTTAGTTATTATAGGCTATTAGTTAATAGTTAGTTATTATCTTGGTTATTGCCACGTTATTACATTAGTTATATTAGTAATTGGTTAGTAATTATATTATATTAGTTATTGGTCAGTTACGAGTTAGTTAGTTATTATTATATAAGTTATTTGTTAGTTATTATATTTGTTATTAGTTAATGGTTTGTTATTATATTAGTTAAAGTTATTGGTTAGCTATAATGTCAGTTATTAGTTAATTATTATATGATTTAGTTATTACATTAATTAGTTATTAGTCAGTTATATGAGTTTTTGGTTAGTTATTATATTAGTAAGTTATATTTTCGTTATTTGCTAGTTATTATATAAATTATTAGTTAGTTATTACATTAGTTATTAGTCAGTTATATATGAGTTATTGGTTAGTTATTATATTAAGTTATATTTTTGTTATTTGCTAGTTATTATATAAATTATTAGTTAGTTATTACATTAGTTATTAGTCATGAGTTACTGGTTAGTTATTATATAGGGTTATTAGTTAGTTATTACATTAAAGGACAATTCCGGTCGAATTCAACTCAGGGGTGTATTTTCATATCATTTTAGGTCTAAAAGAATGAATCTGAAGATTTTCAGTTTAATCGCTCCTGTTTTGCGGTAGCTGCGTCTGTCCCTGCATCGCCACGGCAGCAATGAATGGGAGTGGATGTAAGTTCAGCTGTTTAGGCTGTTTCCAGCCCTCAAAGCCGCAATTTTTTTCCACAGACAGCGTCAGATGGCTACTCAAACATGCACCGAGAAGTTTATTTACTTCAAGCAAGCCGACATGTTTGTAAAACTAGATTTAATTCAAAGTCTCCCGGAGTCTCGCGCGAGCCCGAAGTTGCAGTGTTGGTGTATTCAGGCGCAGTAGGAAAAGCTACCGCTTGTGTCATAAACACAGGAATATCAACTCTTTACTTGCTTGAAGTGTACATTTTTTTCCACAGACAGCGTCAGGTGGCTAATCAAACATGCGCCGAGAAGTTTTTTTTACTTGAAGCAAGTAAAGAGTTGATATTCCCGTGTTTATGACACAACGGTAGCTTTTCCCACTGCACCTGAACACACCGCGCACGGCAACTGGGTCTCGCGCGAGACTCCGGGAGACTTTGAATTAGATCTAGTTTTACAAACATGTCGGCTTGCTTGAAGTAAATAAACTTCTGGCTGCATGTTTGAGTCTCCATCTGACGCTGTCTGTGGAAAAAAATTGCGGCTTTGAGGGCTGGAAACAGCCTAAACAGCGGAACTTACATCCACTCCCATTCATCGCTGCCGCGGCGATGCGCGGACAGACGCAACTACCGCAAAACAGGAGCGATTAAACTGAAAATCTTCAGATTCATTCTTTTAGACCTAAAATGATATGAAAATACACCCCCGAGTTGAATTCGACCGGAATTGTCCTTTAATTATTTATTAGTTATTAGTCAGTTATATACGAGTTATTGGTTAGTTATTATATTAGTATGTTATTTCGTTATTTGTTAGTTATTATATAAGTTATTAGTTCGTTATTACATTAGTTATTTCTCTGTGAAGCTGCTTCGTCTTAAAATCCTCAGTTTGTCTGCAGCTTCTTCATCCGCTTTTATTGATAATTTAAATTGATTTGATTTGATTCTGATTATTTAAATGATAGAGTGTGTTGAGCTCGTGTCAAATAAAGTTTATTCTCATTATTGCTGTGAATGTGATAATTCCTACAGGGTTCACTGAGGGTTTATAATGCAACAGTTGTGATTCTCCTTCCTTCCTTCCTTCCTTCCTTCCTTCCGCCCTGCTGATCAATGATAACAGAGAAAGGGTTACACACACACACACACACACACACACACACACACACACACACACACACACACACACACACACACACACACACACACACACTCTAACCATATGGTGTTGAATGATTCCCCACAGACTCTCACACACTCTCCTCTCGGCGTCTGATTGGCTGCTGCAGGTTGACGAGGCGTCGCCAGCTGCTCCTGTCAGACACAGAGGAGGGAAAACCATTCTTCACTTCATCACCGAGTCAGTCTGAGTCCTGTTAGCGCCACCTACAGGCCGCAGCTGCCACTGCACTCAGCTGTTTACAGTAACTAACATGAGTTCATCCTCTGGAGAGCAGGAAGCAGCTCAAACACACAAGAAATATTCAACACATTTTATTTTATTTCAACAACATTTCAGATGTTCATAATGTTTCTGGCATAATGACATTTAATTTTGAAGGTATTTGAGGAAATTATAAATAATCTGAATCAAACTTTAAAACTTTACTGTAGTAATCCCCTGTTTGGATAAGGTGCTATATTACAAATATGAGAATATAAAGAAAAAATAGATGAAATAAAAAATATAAAAATATACCCTGTAAATAGATTATAATAAACATGATATATATAGTTAATACAGGCAAAACATACAAAAGATAGATAGATAGATAGATAGATAGATAGATAGATAGATAGATAGATAGATAGATAGATAGATAGATAGATAGATAGATAGATAGATAGATAGAGAGAGATATTTTTCTTTATTAACAAATATATACAGAACCAAACTGTTTGGCTGTTTGGATACTATATACAAAGAGTAGAAAAAAGAAATGATCAATGAAAATGTAGGCCTACATATTAATTAAATAAAAAAATTGACCAAAATGAGGCTTGTTTTTAATGCCTTTTGGTTTGGTCCGTTAAAAGTAGTTGCAGCTGGTTGAGTGTCCGGTTTCCTTTCAACATCCTTTTGTACATTCAACCAAAACATTTTTGTGTAGAAACCTTTTTACAGTCTATTAACAGAGATCTCTAAAATAAATGTGAAACAGTCTCGTCATTCATACCACACAAAGAACCGGAGTAACCTATTCAATGTAAATGTTTAACCTCTCTAATGTTTGTTTTGCTGCTGGGTGTATTCTGTGCATACTTTTAAATAAAAGTCAGCTACAGAATAGATTTTAAAGTTCTGCTACTGGTTTACAAATCACTGAATGGTTTAGGTCCAGAATACATGAAAGACATGTTAGTAGAGTCTAAACTACATGAATGACGTGTCAGTAGAGTCTAAACTACATGAATGACATGTTAGTAGAGTCTAAACTACATGAATGACGTGTTAGTAGAGTCTAAACCCAGTAGAGCTCTGAGATCTA
The DNA here is from genome assembly GCF_045865225.1 of Trachurus japonicus. NCBI lineage: Eukaryota > Metazoa > Chordata > Actinopteri > Carangiformes > Carangidae > Trachurus > Trachurus japonicus. The sequence goes on from NC_140921.1 coordinate 912,336, forward strand.
CTGACTCAGGTCAAATAGTGGAGCTCAGAGTTCAGACCAGACATGGTGAAGCAGCATTTAGCTGCTATGCTGCTCACAAGTGGAACAAACTACCAGCAGAACTGAGATCAGCCCCAACTGTCAGCACTTTTAAATCCAGGTTAAAAACATTTATCTTTTCACGTGCTTATAGCTGAGAACTTAAAACTTTATCTATTTTCTTTTCTTTTACTTTTATTTGCTCTTGCTTTTAACTCTGTTTTTAGTGTTTTGTTTGTTTTTATTCTGTTTTATGCTTCTTTTTTTAATGTTTTGTCTTTATGTAAAGCACATTGAGTTGCCTTGGTATGAAATGTGCTATATAAATAAAGATGCCTTGCCTAAAAGAGTTTATTGTGCTGCTGCTGCTGCGTGTTTTCGGCCACGTTAGCGGCAGTCTGCCGTCTTACGTCATCAGGGCGCGCCGCCGCCGTGTTGTTGACAGAGGAGAGTAAAGAAGATGAAGAGGAGCTGTAGCTGCTGAGTCCTAAAGCAGCGTTAAACTACCTGGAGCAGCTGTCTGTGGGTCTGTCCGGTTCTGTCCGGTTCTGGTACGTAAACACACACCCGTTACCGTCGGTACCGAAACTTTAAACTAACAACTAACCGTTTAATAACCGGGACTGGAGGGAGGACGCTGTTAGCTGCTCGGTTAGCAGCTCCGTGCTAACATGCTAACTGACTGATGATGTCAGGATTCAAATCAATAATGTTCGGTTTCAGATCGGTATGTTAAGTTTCAGATCAATATTTTAATTTTCAGAAAGATAATGTTCGGTTTCAGATCAATAATGTTCGGTTTCAGATCAATAAAGTTCGGTTTCAGATCAATAATGTTAGGTTTCAGATCAATATGTTAAGTTTCAGATCGGTATGTTAAGTTTCAGATCAATATTTTAATTTTCAGAAAGATAATGTTCTGTTTCAGATCAATAATGTTCGGTTTCAGATCAATAAAGTTCGGTTTCAGATCAATAATGTTAGGTTTCAGATCAATATGTTAAGTTTCAGATCAATAAAGTTCGGTTTCAGATCAATAATGTTAGGTTTCAGATCAATATGTTAAGTTTCAGATCAATAATGTTCGGTTTCAGATCAATATGTTAGGTTTCAGATCAATATGTTCGGTTTCAGATCAATATGTTCGGTTTCAGATCAATAATGTTCGGTTTCAGATCAATAATGTTCGGTTTCAGATCAATATGTTAAGTTTCAGATCAATAATGTTCGGTTTCAGATCAATATGTTAGGTTTCAGATCAATATGTTCGGTTTCAGATCAATATGTTAAGTTTCAGATCAATAATGTTAGGTTTCAGATCAATATGTTCGGTTTCAGATCAATAATGTTCGGTTTCAGATCAATAATGTTAGGTTTCAGATCAATATGTTAAGTTTCAGATCAATAATGTTAGGTTTCAGATCAATATGTTCGGTTTCAGATCAATATGTTAGGTTTCAGATCAATAATGTTAGGTTTCAGATCAATATGTTAAGTTTCAGATCAATAATATTAGGTTTCAGATCAATATGTTAAGTTTCAGATCAATAATGTTCGGTTTCAGATCAATATGTTAAGTTTCAGATCAATAATGTTCGGTTTCAGATCAATATGTTAAGTTTCAGATCAATAATGTTAGGTTTCAGATCAATAATGTTAAGTTTCAGATCAATAATATTAGGTTTCAGATCAATATGTTAGGTTTCAGATCAATATGTTAGGTTTCAGATCAATAATGTTAAGTTTCAGATCAATAATGTTAGGTTTCAGATCAATATGTTTGGTTTCAGATCAATAATGTTAGGTTTCAGATCAATAATGTTAGGTTTCAGATCAATATGTTCGGTTTCAGATCAATAATGTTAGGTTTCAGATCAATAATATTAGGTTTCAGATCAATATGTTCGGTTTCAGATCAATAATGTTAGGTTTCAGATCAATAATGTTAGGTTTCAGATCAATATGTTCGGTTTCAGATCAATATGTTAGGTTTCAGATCAATAATGTTCGGTTTCAGATCAATAATGTTCGGTTTCAGATCAATATGTTAAGTTTCAGATCAATAATGTTCGGTTTCAGATCAATATGTTAAGTTTCAGATCAATAATGTTCGGTTTCAGATCAATATGTTAAGTTTCAGATCAATAATGTTCGGTTTCAGATCAATATGTTAAGTTTCAGATCAATAATGTTCGGTTTCAGATCAATATGTTAAGTTTCAGATCAATAATGTTAGGTTTCAGATCAATATGTTAGGTTTCAGATCAATATGTTCGGTTTCAGATCAATATGTTAGGTTTTAGATCAATAATGTTAGGTTTCAGATCAATATGTTAAGTTTCAGATCAATAATATTAGGTTTCAGATCAATATGTTCGGTTTCAGATCAATAATGTTAGGTTTCAGATCAATAATGTTAGGTTTCAGATCAATATGTTCGGTTTCAGATCAATAATGTTAGGTTTCAGATCAATATGTTCGGTTTCAGATCAATAATGTTAGGTTTCAGATCAATAATGTTAGGTTTCAGATCAATAATATTAGGTTTCAGATCAATATGTTCGGTTTCAGATCAATAATGTTAGGTTTCAGATCAATAATGTTAGGTTTCAGATCAATATGTTCGGTTTCAGATCAATATGTTAAGTTTCAGATCAATAATGTTAGGTTTCAGATCAATAATGTTAAGTTTCAGATCAATAATATTAGGTTTCAGATCAATATGTTAAGTTTCAGATCAATAATGTTAGGTTTCAGATCAATAATGTTAAGTTTCAGATCAATATTGTTAGGTTTCAGATCAATATGTTAGGTTTCAGATCAATATGTTAGGTTTCAGATCAATAATGTTAAGTTTCAGATCAATAATGTTAGGTTTCAGATCAATATGTTAGGTTTCAGATCAATATGTTCGGTTTCAGATCAATATGTTAGGTTTCAGATCAATATGTTCGGTTTCAGATCAATATGTTAGGTTTCAGATCAATAATGTTAAGTTTCAGATCAATAATATTAGGTTTCAGATCAATATGTTCGGTTTCAGATCAATAATGTTAGGTTTCAGATCAATAATATTAGGTTTCAGATCAATATGTTCGGTTTCAGATCAATAATGTTAGGTTTCAGATCAATATGTTAGGTTTCAGATCAATATGTTCGGTTTCAGATCAGTATGTTCGGTTTCAGATCAATAATGTTAGGTTTCAGATCAATATGTTCGGTTTCAGATCAGTATGTTCGGTTTCAGATCAATAATGTTAGGTTTCAGATCAATATGTTCGGTTTCAGATCGATATATTCATATAAATGTGATGCTGAATAAAGGACCACTGCCATGTTTCTGCTCAGAGTCTCACAGGAAGGTAACTTACTTAGCATGTTAGCATCTGCTCTTTGTGTTGATTGACTGGAGCTTCACATAAAGTAAAGTCTGAGTTTTCATGTTTAATGTAACTTAGTGACATCAAATGAGACAGTGAACGCACCATCTGATTCATTAAACCAGTGGTTCTCAAACTATTTTTTACATCCATTTTTTACAGACCTAAACTGACACAAATTAGACCACGGACCCCCATTGGACAAACTTTTGAAACTAACACCAGAAATAGTACACAAATACTTGTTCTGAGACTGAAGAACTTTACTTTCTTAGTAAATGTATGTTCAAGTTAGGGCCAATGGCGTGAATGTTTGAAAAACCTCCATGCTGCTAGTATGTAATGTTCGTCCAAATTTGACGAACCAGGAAGAGGAGCTTCGAGAAGTTTCCGCTACAAAACAAGCTGGAAATATACGTTTATTTAATTTTTTTCGAGACAATTTCTCATGTTGGGGCTTCAATACAAGACGGACATTACATACGAGCAGCATGGAGGTATCTGGATGTTTTTTGGTGTGTCTTTTTGTTACGAAGACAGTTGGTATCCATTTGCAACCGTCATATGGACATACACTGCTACACCGAGACCCCCTGTAACTCAGAGAAGCCACGGAGGACTCTGAAACTTCTCACAGCCCTTAGTCCACATGAGGGGGAGGAGAGAATGAGTGAGATTTCAATCTTGGGTGAACTATCGATTGTGTGTTTTGTCTTGAAGGTGTCTCTGTCTCTGCAGCTGAGCAGGAAGTGGACGGATGCAGCGTGGACGTGGACGCTCCGTCCCCTGTCTGAAGAGTGTGTGTCCTCACAGAATGAGTGGAGATGAAGAGACCAAAGCTGGCCGGGGTCTTCCTCTTCGTGTGCTGCCTGCTGGCCTACCTCATGTTCCTCAAGCGCCACTACGCCGTGTCCAAGCCTGACACCTACAGACTCCCTCCCCCTCCTCACCACCGCGCCGGGGACAACGGGGACACGGGGGACAACGGGGACAACGGGGACACGGCGCCGGCTGCAGGACTCAGCTTCCAGTACGGCATCATGTTCGACGCCGGGAGCACCGGGACCAGAGTCCACGTCTTCAAGTTCCAGACCGAGGACAAAGGTCAGAGGAATAGTTCTTCTATTGGTCTGAAGCTTCTGCTACGACTCTGTAGGGGCGCTCAGGGACAGACAGAAGGAGACAGAGGAGGACAGTAGAGGACAGAAGGAGACAGTGAAGGACAGTAGAGGACGGTATGAGACCATAGACAGCAGTAGAGGACAGTAGAGGACAGTAGAGGACAGAAGGAGACAGTAGAGGACAGTAGAGGACAGAAGAGGACAGAAGGAGACAGTAGAGGACAGTAGAGGACAGTAGAGGACAGAAGAGGACAGAAGGAGACAGTAGAGGACAGTAGAGGACAGAAGGAGACAGTAGAGGACAGTAGAGGACAGTAGAGGACAGAAGAGGACAGAAGGAGACAGTAGAGGACAGTAGAGGACAGAAGGAGACAGTAGAGGACAGTAGAGGACAGTAGAGGACAGAAGAGGACAGAAGGAGACAGTAGAGGACAGTAGAGGACAGTAGAGGACAGAAGAGGACAGAAGGAGACAGTAGAGGACAGTAGAGGACAGTAGAGGACAGAAGAGGACAGAAGGAGACAGTAGAGGACAGTAGAGGACAGAAGGAGACAGTAGAGGACAGTAGAGGACAGAAGAGGACAGAAGGAGACAGTAGAGGACAGTAGAGGACAGTAGAGGACAGTAGAGGACAGAAGGAGACAGTAGAGGACAGTAGAGGACAGTAGAGGACAGAAGGAGACAGTAGAGGACAGTAGAGGACAGTAGAGGACAGTAGAGGACAGAAGAGGACAGAAGAGGACAGTAGAGGACAGTAGAGGACAGTAGAGGACAGTAGAGGACAGTAGAGGACAGAAGGAGACAGTAGAGGACAGTAGAGGACAGTAGAGGACAGAAGAGGACAGTAGAGGACAGTAGAGGACAGAAGGAGACAGTAGAGGACAGTAGAGGACAGTAGAGGACAGTAGAGGACAGAAGAGGACAGAAGAGGACAGTAGAGGACAGTAGAGGACAGTAGAGGACAGAAGGAGACAGTAGAGGACAGTAGAGGACAGTAGAGGACAGTAGAGGACAGAAGGAGACAGTAGAGGACAGTAGAGGACAGTAGAGGACAGAAGAGGACAGAAGGAGACAGTAGAGGACAGTAGAGGACAGTAGAGGACAGTAGAGGACAGAAGAGGACAGAAGAGGACAGTAGAGGACAGTAGAGGACAGTAGAGGACAGTAGAGGACAGTAGAGGACAGAAGGAGACAGTAGAGGACAGTAGAGGACAGTAGAGGACAGAAGAGGACAGTAGAGGACAGTAGAGGACAGAAGGAGACAGTAGAGGACAGTAGAGGACAGTAGAGGACAGTAGAGGACAGAAGAGGACAGAAGAGGACAGTAGAGGACAGTAGAGGACAGTAGAGGACAGAAGGAGACAGTAGAGGACAGTAGAGGACAGTAGAGGACAGAAGAGGACAGAAGAGGACAGTAGAGGACAGTAGAGGACAGTAGAGGACAGTAGAGGACAGTAGAGGACAGAAGGAGACAGTAGAGGACAGTAGAGGACAGTAGAGGACAGAAGAGGACAGTAGAGGACAGTAGAGGACAGAAGGAGACAGTAGAGGACAGTAGAGGACAGTAGAGGACAGTAGAGGACAGAAGAGGACAGAAGAGGACAGTAGAGGACAGTAGAGGACAGTAGAGGACAGAAGGAGACAGTAGAGGACAGTAGAGGACAGTAGAGGACAGTAGAGGACAGAAGAGGACAGTAGAGGACAGTAGAGGACAGTAGAGGACAGTAGAGGACAGAAGGAGACAGTAGAGGACAGTAGAGGACAGTAGAGGACAGAAGAGGACAGAAGGAGACAGTAGAGGACAGTAGAGGACAGAAGGAGACAGTAGAGGACAGTAGAGGACAGTAGAGGACAGAAGAGGACAGAAGGAGACAGTAGAGGACAGTAGAGGACAGAAGGAGACAGTAGAGGACAGTAGAGGACAGTAGAGGACAGAAGAGGACAGAAGGAGACAGTAGAGGACAGTAGAGGACAGAAGGAGACAGTAGAGGACAGTAGAGGACAGTAGAGGACAGAAGAGGACAGAAGGAGACAGTAGAGGACAGTAGAGGACAGTAGAGGACAGAAGGAGACAGTAGAGGACAGTAGAGGACAGTAGAGGACAGAAGAGGACAGAAGAGGACAGTAGAGGACAGAAGAGGACAGAAGAGGACAGTAGAGGACAGTAGAGGACAGTAGAGGACAGAAGAGGACAGAAGAGGACAGTAGAGGACAGTAGAGGACAGTAGAGGACAGAAGAGGACAGAAGAGGACAGTAGAGGACAGAAGAGGACAGTAGAGGACAGTAGAGGACAGTATAGGACAGAAGGAGACAGTAGACAGCAGTAGAGGACAGTAGAAGATAGGGTTGTCACGATACCAACATGTTTTTCGATACTTTTCGATACTTTTCGGTACTTTTCCAAATAAAAAGAGAACACAAAAAATGTCATTATTGGCTTTATTTTAATAGAAAATCTTAGAACTATAACATACGCATCAGTAAATAATCAGTAAATCAGTAAACAGTTACTGCTGCTGCAGGATTAAATGTCCATCTATATTAATCTGAACTCTTGCTAAATTAAAACGTTAGTGGTCTGTTTAAAAATGAATATCAACTTGTTTTCTTTGCATTATGAGGTCTGAAAACACTGCATCTTAGTTTGTTATTTTGACCAGTTGTAATGTTTGGGAGAAATTGTTCTCAGTAGTTTATAGAATGAAACACAAACGTTCATTTTACTCAAACACACACCTATTGTTTCCCATATGTAGACCAAATTGATTCTGCTTCCGATGGTAGGAGACAATAGACAGCAGTAGAGGACAGTAGAAGACAGTAGAACTCTGTGGGTTTATTAGGCTTAGAGGAAGTTTCCTGTGTTTGTAGCTCCAGTCTGTCAGACAGACAGACAGACAGACAGACCAAGACAGAGAGACAGAGACCGGTCCTGGTCCTGTGGGTTTATTAGGCTTAGAGGAAGTTTCCTGCCGCTCTGGGCCAAATGCCTTCGTTATCGCATTTAGCGGCGGCTAAGCTAAGCTAAGCTAAATGAGAGGCTGAGTGCAGTTTTGGCTCCTTTGTTAGCGGCGGCTAATGGACTAATGTAGCTAGCACCTGTTAGTTATACAGACTGGGATGTGGTTAAGAGCTTAATGACAGCTCCACCATCAGCCGCCAGGAATTAAATAAAGTCAAATTAAACCGCCACCAGCTCTGGGGCTTTGTTTTTTAATCAGTGTGTGTGTGTGTGTGTGTGTGTGTGTGTGTGTCTGTGTGTGTCTGTGTGTGTGTGTGTGTTTCACCTGCAGAAGCTCCTAAACTGGCCCATGAGACGTTCAGGGCCATCAAACCTGGACTGTCTGCGTACGCTGACGACCCAGACAAGGTGCAGTAACACTACACATGTTGGAGAGACACTAACAGGCAAAAACACTGTGTTTTCATTCAGATTATGGGCTAGTTTTCTTCCTTAACATGTATTCTTTCAGAAAAGTCAAAAGAAATGGTAGAAAATCCACATTAAGGTTTTTATTTTACTTCATTTTGTCTTCTATCGTCAGTAGATTTCTCCTAAATTTACCAAAAGTTAGTCTGACCCATGTTAGTCTGACCCATGTCATGTCAGGTGTCATTGTAAAGCTCTCTCTCTCCTGAACAATGATGTCATTTCCTCTGTATCTGCAACCATTCCTAAAAGTAGGATTGACAATAACAATCTGTGTAATTTTACAGTCCAAGTCTTTAAAGGCCGTTTTATCAGAAAGAGTTTTTCAGACTCAGACTCTGAGCTAGAAATCTCCACTTCAGCAGCACTTCCAGACACCAAACCTTCCACTTTGATCCCTTTCTATATTCTGAAGGTTTTTACAGAGGGGATTGTTGATATATCATTCACAGCCTCATTTAGACAACATTTTATCACTAAAAACATGGAGACATTAGATGTTTTAGGGCTGGTGACAGTATTTTCTCATTTACAGAGTGATAAAAAGAGATATTTACAATCCTCCTCTGTAAAAACTAAAGACTCTAACATGTCAACACAATAAAACAAAGCAGCTTTATCCATTGTTCAGGTTTCGGTTCTGGAAATATATGCAAATTAGCGCATATTTCATTAGATATTGCCTCATTTACATATTGAAACATAAAATTTGACAAAACTTGTAATACAAAAAATATTTGTCTTAATGTGAGTGATAAACTTGGGAAGTTTCATGGTGAAATCTGTTAGTTAATTTTATTTCCCTATTCACCTGCAGTGTCTCAGCTTAACACAGCTGTAGTTACAGTACAGTGGATCTACCGTCTCACCCGTTACTCTCTCCTCCTCCCCCCTCCTCCTCCCCCCTCTGGTCCAGTGTGTGTCGGGGGTCATGGAGCTGCTGGACGTGGCCAAGTCCAGCGTCCCCCCCTCGGCCTGGAGCTCCACGCCCGTGGTGCTGAAGGCCACGGCCGGTCTCCGTCTGCTGCCGGGGGAGAAGGCCACGCACCTGCTGGACACGGTCAGATAGAGTCATAGCATTTATTTAACTATATTTAACTTTATTTGAATTTAGTCATTTAATTAATTTGACTGCTTTTGTTGTTTAGTATTTTAAACATATTCGTATTATTATTTTGTGAACAATTTGTTGGAAAAGAAAATAGATAGTAATAGACGTAAGAATTTTGATTTTTTTAAAAAGACAAATAAAAACACAACAGGCGTATAAAGTTATCTAATAAGATTAGAAACTTACGACAGAGTATTAGGGCCACATTGACAAAAAACAAAACAAAACACAGACTTCGAGAATAAAGTCATAAATTTTACGAGAATAAAGTAAACTACGAGAAAAAAGTCATAACATTACGAGAATAAAGTCGGAAATTTACGACTTTATTCTTGTAAATTTAGACTTTCTTGTAAATGTACAAGAAAGTCGTAAGTTTACGACTTTATTCTCGTAATTTAAGACTTTTTTCTCTTAGAAAATGTACGACTTTATTCTCGTAAATTTAAGACTTTATTCTCAAAGTCTGTGTTTTGTTTTGTTTTTGGCCCTAATACTCCATCGTAGAAACTAAATCGTAAATATTTATGATTTTTTAGTATAACTTTATTTAAGACATTTTTTAATTATTTAGACATGAGCTTATACATACATATACAAACAAACCAATTCTCATAAATATAACCCTGTACTAGAACTAGAACTGTATATTTATGGTTTGAGGACACAGACGTTACAGGTGAAGGATCAGATCAGTCGTCCTCTCTCTGCAGCTAATATCCTACAGGCAGTGAACGCCTCTCTTCCCGTTCTTCCTCCTCCTCCTCTTCATCACCAGGCGTCAGAGCCAGAGGAGAAAAGTCTATTAAAGCTTTTAAGTAATAATCAGTAACGAGCAGCGCAGCCAGAATGAGATTTACTCTGATCTGGTCCTGGATCAGCCAAACAGAGCTGATTACACCGAGGGAGGGGTGGGGGGGTTATTAAAATATAATGTAAATATTTGACCATATAATAACATTATAACACAGCACCACAGAGCAGATAATAACTTCATTAACATCAACAGAGTGAATCATATCAACTCTTCTTATGTGTTTACATGAGGTTAAATGTAAAAATATTAATTATAATATATTTGTTATAATTTACTATATAAAAAGTTTAGTTCACAGGCGACAAAAGCAAAAAGCAACAATGACACGAGATAAACAGTGAATAATCTGAATAAAAGCAGAGAAACAAAGCTCACAGGTTCAGAGGGAACCGTCGACCATATTTGGTGTTGTGCGGGCGTGTCCGTCTGAAGGAAGCGTCGACCATATTTGCAGTTGTGTGGGCGTGTCCGTCTGAAGGAAGCGTCGGCCGTATTTGGTGTCGTGTGGGCGTGTCCGTCTGAAGGAAGCGTCGACCGTATTTGGTGTCGTGTGGGCGTGTCCGTCTGAAGGAAGCGTCGGCCGTATTTGGTGTCGTGTGGGCGTGTCCGTCTGAAGGAAGCGTCGACCGTATTTGCTGTCGTGTGGGCGTGTCCGTCTGAAGGAAGCGTCGACCGTATTTGGAGTTGTGTGGGCGTGTCCGTCTGAAGGAAGCGTCGACCGTATTTGGTGTTGTGTGGGCGTGTCCGTCTGAAGGAAGCGTCGACCATATTTGGTGTTGTGTGGGCGTGTCCGTCTGAAGGAAGCGTCGACCATATTTGGAGTTGAGTTGTGTGGGCGTGTCCGTCTGAAGGAAGCGTCGACCATATTTGGTGTCGTGTGGGCGTGTCCGTCTGAAGGAAGCGTCGACCATATTTGGAGTTGTGTGGGCGTGTCCGTCTGAAGGAAGCGTCGGCCATATTTGGTGTCGTGTGGGCGTGTCCGTCTGAAGGAAGCGTCGGCCGTATTTGGTGTCGTGTGGGCGTGTCCGTCTGAAGGAAGCGTCGGCCGTATTTGGTGTCGTGTGGGCGTGTCCGTCTGAAGGAAGCGTCGACCGTATTTGCTGTCGTGTGGGCGTGTCCGTCTGAAGGAAGCGTCGACCGTATTTGGAGTTGTGTGGGCGTGTCCGTCTGAAGGAAGCGTCGACCATATTTGGTGTTGTGTGGGCGTGTCCGTCTGAAGGAAGCGTCGACCATATTTGGTGTTGTGTGGGCGTGTCCGTCTGAAGGAAGCGTCGACCATATTTGGAGTTGAGTTGTGTGGGCGTGTCCGTCTGAAGGAAGCGTCGACCATATTTGGTGTCGTGTGGGCGTGTCCGTCTGAAGGAAGCGTCGACCATATTTGGAGTTGTGTGGGCGTGTCCGTCTGAAGGAAGCGTCGGCCGTATTTGGTGTCGTGTGGGCGTGTCCGTCTGAAGGAAGCGTCGACCGTATTTGGTGTCGTGTGGGCGTGTCCGTCTGAAGGAAGCGTCGACCGTATTTGGTGTCGTGTGGGCGTGTCCGTCTGAAGGAAGCGTCGACCGTATTTGGTGTTGTGTGGGCGTGTCCGTCTGAAGGAAGCGTCGACCATATTTGGTGTCGTGTGGGCGTGTCCGTCTGAAGGAAGCGTCGGCCGTATTTGGTGTAGTGTGGGCGTGTCCGTCTGAAGGAAGCGTCGACCGTATTTGGTGTCGTGTGGGCGTGTCCGTCTGAAGGAAGCGTCGACCATATTTGGTGTTGTGTGGGCGTGTCCGTCTGAAGGAAGCGTCGACCATATTTGGTGTTGTGTGGGCGTGTCCGTCTGAAGGAAGCGTCGACCATATTTGGTGTTGTGTGGGCGTGTCCGTCTGAAGGAAGCGTCGACCATATTTGGAGTTGAGTTGTGTGGGCGTGTCCGTCTGAAGGAAGCGTCGACCATATTTGGTGTCGTGTGGGCGTGTCCGTCTGAAGGAAGCGTCGACCGTATTTGGAGTTGTGTGGGCGTGTCCGTCTGAAGGAAGAGTCGACCATATTTGGTGTCGTGTGGGCGTGTCCGTCTGAAGGAAGCGTCGGCCGTATTTGGTGTCGTGTGGGCGTGTCCGTCTGAAGGAAGCGTCGACCGTATTTGGTGTCGTGTGGGCGTGTCCGTCTGAAGGAAGCGTCGACCGTATTTGGAGTTGAGTTGTGTGGGCGTGTCCGTCTGAAGGAAGCGTCGACCATATTTGGAGTTGAGTTGTGTGGGCGTGTCCGTCTGAAGGAAGAGTCGACCATATTTGGTGTCGTGTGGGCGTGTCCGTCTGAAGGAAGCGTCGGCCGTATTTGGTGTCGTGTGGGCGTGTCCGTCTGAAGGAAGCGTCGACCGTATTTGGAGTTGTGTGGGCGTGTCCGTCTGAAGGAAGCGTCCACCATATTTGGTGTTGTGAGGGCGTGTCCGTCTGAAGGAAGCGTCGACCATATTTGGTGTTGTGAGGGCGTGTCCGTCTGAAGGAAGCGTCGGCCATATTTGGTGTCGTGTGGGCGTGTCCGACTGAAGGAAGCGTCGACCATATTTGGAGTTGCGTGGGCGTGTCCTTCTGAAGGAAGCGTCGACCATATTTGGTGTCGTGTGGGCGTGTCCGTCTGAAGTGTTGCTCCTCCCCCTGTACAGGTGAGGGCGCTGTTCCTGGAGTCTCCCTTCCTGTCCAAAGACGACAGCGTCTCCATCATGGACGGCACCGACGAAGGTACAATCTATACTACATACTGCATACTGTTATACTACATACTACATACTGCAATACTACATACTACATACTGCATACTGTTATACTAGATATCACATACTACATACTGTATAAGACGAATCTCCTTGTTGTTTACAACTACTTCCGGGTAGAAAACCAGCATGAGAACAATAGTGACGGACGAGAGTTTCACTATATTTATCTAATTTTTCATGTCACTATATCACCGTTTAGACTAATCTGATGTCTGTAAAGTTTATAAAACCAATGATTGGACAAACATTACTATTTATGTGTGCACATTTTTGTAATTAGTCATGGTTATCATAGATTAGCTAGGCTAACGGTTAGCTACCTGTTTAACTTTAATAACTCAGTGACTCAATAAACGCTCCATGAAAAAATATTTTCTCCAGCGGATATCTGAGTTCCAACATGACTGAGCTAACTGGAGTAGTTTCATGTGGTGTCCCACAACGGGAGGGTTTTAACAGCTGACGTCCTGCTGGTAGCTTAGCTACCGTTAGCTTAGCTACCGTTAGCTGTCCCTGTCAGCTGAGCTACTGATGCTTTCTAGACACCGTGATTCCCCCAAACTGAATAAATACAACACATAGCAACACAAAACACACACACAGAAATAGTAATGTTTCTTCAATCATTTCAGATTTGTCTAAATGGTGATAGGGCGTGAAAAATATGATATATAGCTAAACTCTTGTTCGTTACTATTGATCTCATTCAAATTACGTGCTGGTTTTCTACCCGGAAGTAGAATGTAAACAACAAGGAGATTCGGTCTATACTACATACTGTATGACATCATCAGTCATACTTATTGATCAGAGTAGAATCACCTGGAGGTCACAGGTCACGGCTCTGGCCCTGTACTGACCCCCCCCCCTCCTCCTATGACTGCTGCTCTAATACCACTGTTGTTGGACACACACACACACACTCACACACACACACACACACACACACACACACACACACACACACACACACACACACACACACACACACACACACTCTCTCTCTCTCTCAGGTTGTATGGACATGCAGCAGCAGCATATAATCCAATCCTTTTAAAGTAGTTCATACAAGCAATTATGGTCGTGTGGGATAATGTCCCACTTAATCTTGAAGGGGACGATTAACCCCCCCTTCACCCCCCACCAAGTGTTTCCTCCTCCTCCTCCTCCTCCTCTGAGTGGGATCAGCTCGTTACTGCGGCAACACGACCGTCTCTTAGCGATGAGTGAACTAACGGAGCGCGGCGCTAATGGATGGGCGCTCGGCCCTCGGCCCTCGGCCCTCGGCCCGGCGGCGGCGGCTTAGGCCCTGAGCGTCCTGGATGGAAGAGACTTATTGTTAATGCAGATCTCTGAGTGGTTGCTGGGGGGCCGCGGGGCGCTAAGTGACATAAAGCCCCCCCACACACTTGTTTGTTTTGTTTGTAAATTGCTTCTTAGCGTCTGCGACTAAGAGTTTGATGGTAAAGCTCCTATGATACAGTTTGTGTCCAGCTCCATAATCACCCACTCAGAGGTCGCTGCTAAAAGGCTCTAATGCAGCGGCTCAGGGCAGATGTCCTGCAAAGACACTAATGTCCTCTAGTCTCTGTCCTCTGTCCTCTGAGTCTCTGTCCTCTGAGTCTCTGTCCTCTGAGTCTCTGTCCTGAGTCTCTGTCCTCTGAGTCTCTGTCCTCTGAGTCTCTGTCCTCTGAGTCTATGAGTCTCTGTCCTCTGAGTCTCTGTCCTCTGAGTCTCTGTCCTCTGAGTCTATGAGTCTCTGTCCTCTGTCCTCTGAGTCTCTGTCCTGAGTCTCTGTCCTCTGAGTCTCTGTCCTCTGAGTCTCTGTCCTCTGAGTCTCTGTCCTCTGTCCTCTGAGTCTATCTGTGCGTTCACACCAAAAGCTTCCAAAGTGTCAAAACGCCGGAAGTCAATTCATTTTCAATGAGTGTCAACAGGCGTCGCCGCGCTTCCAAAGCTTCCAAAGCTTCCAAAGCTTCCAAAGCGTCCAAAGCGTCACCAGACGAGAAGTTGAGCCAGGTTTAACTTTAGGGTAATTAGCTATGACGCGGTTCGGCGGCAGCCTGTCAGAATAGAGATGTCCGTCGGCTCCTTTTTTTCCCTTTTTTTTGTATTTCGGCTCCCCAATGACCAGCGCGATCAGACTTTGACGTCAGTCACGTGACGAGCGGCCAAAGTGGCCGAAAATATTTGCCGTTTTGGGAGCTGTCTTGTCTGACGCTGCAGCCTCGAGCGTTTTTGACGCTTTGGAAGCTTTTGGTGTGAACGCACAGTATGAGTCTCAGACTCTGACCGTGACTCCGCCCCCTTTAGGAGACCAGTAGACCGTGACTCCGCCCCCTTTAGGAGACCAGCAGACCGTGACTCCGCCCCCTTTAGGAGACCGGCAGCAGCATGACTCCGCCCCCTTTAGGAGAGCAGACCGTGACTCCGCCCCCTTTAGGAGACCAACAGACTGTGACTCCACCCCCTTTAGGAGACCAGCAGACCGTGACTCCGCCCCCTTTAGGAGACGGTGACTATGACTCCGCCCCCTTTAGAAGACCAGCAGACTGTGACTCCACCCCCTTTAGGAGACCAGCAGACTGTGACTCCGCCCCCTTTAGGAGACCAGCAGACCGTGACTCCGCCCCCTTTAGGAGACCAGCAGACCGTGACTCCGCCCCCTTTAGGAGACCAGCAGACCGTGACTCCGCCTCCTTTAGGAGAGCAGACCGTGACTCTGCCCCCTTTAGGAGACCGGCAGACCGTGACTCCGCCCCCTTTAGGGGACCGGCAGACCGTGACTCCGCCCCCTTTAGGAGACCGGCAGACCGTGACTCCGCCCCCTTTAGGAGACCAACAGACCGTGACTCCGCCTCCTTTAGGAGACCGGCAGACCGTGACTCCGCCCCCTTTAGGAGACCAACAGACCGTGACTCCTCCCCCTTTAGGAGACCAGCAGCAGCATGACTCCGCCCCCTTTAGGACACCAGCAGATCATGACTCCGCCCCCTTTAGGAGACCAGCAGACCATGACTCCGCCCCCTTTAGGAGACCAACAGACCGTGACTCCGCCCCCTTTAGGAGACCAGCAGGCCGTGACTTAAATATGACTGTTATATTTAATGTTATCATAAGAAAATATAAATATCTCACTTTCGTCTACCTACAACTTTTATAAATCCACACACACATTCACAACAAGTGTTTATGAGTTTTATTTTTGTTTTTGGTGTTGTTCTGTGATGTCATGACTTCAGCTGTTGTTATGCTGCGTTTGAGAAAACTCAGAACTCCAAGTTCCGACTTCCAACCGTTCTGAGACGACAGAAAAACCACAAACATGTTGGACCGGGACAAAGTTTGCATTCAGAGTGCTTCATTAAAGACACAAAAACTATTTACTAAAAAGAACGTTTTAATGTATTTTGTACATTTGAGTAGATGTTTTACCGTTCTCAAAGAAGTCAGGGTAGATTTTCAAGTAGGAAGTCGGGAAAAAAAAACTGTGAGTTCCGAGTTGACTCGAACGCAGCATCAGCATCGGCCACAAACAGTTAAGTCTGAATTAATTTAACATTTTCATTTTCATTTTCTCTGTTCAGGGATTTCAGCCTGGATCACCGTCAACTTCCTCATCGGTGAGCACACACACACACACACACACACACACACACACACACACACACACACACACGTCTTTAGATTAGGTTTTTATCACGTAACTATGAGAATATGAACCAATAACAGGAAGATGAATTTGGGTTTCTGTGTGTGTGTGTGTGTGTGTGTGTAACCAGATTAATGTGGACAAGAAATAGTGATTACCTGTTATTGGATTAAACTGCAGCTCTCTCTCTGTTTCTCCTAATCTCTCTCTCTCTCTTTTTTTTACTCTTTTCTTGTCCTCCCTCCCTCCCTCCCTCTCTTGTCGTCGTCCCCCCCCCCCCCCCCTCTCTCTCTCTCTCTCAGGTGGTCTTCACGGTGCCGACTCGCCCACCGTGGGGATGCTGGACCTGGGTGGGGGGTCGACTCAGATCACCTTCAGCCCTCAGGACGAGGTGAGGACCAGAGAGACACCCAGTGGTGGACAGTAATAGAGTAAATTTACTTGAGTACTGTACTTTGAGTATTAGATTTCTTTGGTACTTATTACTCTTACTTGAATACATTTCCAAGACAAATATTAGTACTTTTACTGGAGTTAATTAGTAGGAAGGCTGAAAAGTACTGGTTACTTTCAGGTCTTTGTCTAAAATCCTATTGGACACAAGCTGTGTTTGTCTGTGAAGGAAACCCTAACCCCTAAAAGCAGCACATCAGTGCAGCTGAGCAGCAAAGAGTTCATTCTCACTAACAAGAGTTAAAAGCTCCTTACATTCATTTACAAACTATTAGAGTCATTCATTGATGTGAACAATAAGACATTTACTCTACCTCATACATGTTTCAGTATTGTCTAATGTTTTGTTTTGTGTCTTTCTATGCCTCAGCTTCGTATAGTAGCTTGTGGTCTGCGTATTTTATCATTTTTATGTTATGTGTAGGGACTACAGATGGAAATTAGCTGGGAGCTAAATCTGGTGCAACCATCTTTTCATTTTTTCCTGCAAATGATTAATGTAATTGCACATTGTCCCTTATTAAACGAATAAACTAAACTCTTATTTTTACGTAAAGTAGGAAAAGCATGTACTTTGGGATACATAAGTTTAAAAGCAAGTACTTTTTTACTCTTACTGGAGTCGAGTAATGTCGACTGAGCTACTTTTACTTGTAACGGAGTAAATTAGACACACACACACACACACACACACAGGAGGAGTAAGACACTGGTAGAGCGAGGTAGATCTCCCCCCCCCCCCCCCTCCTCTCTCCTCTCTCTCTTCAGTCAAACTACCAGTGTGGCTCCGTCTTAGAGGCTTTAATCTGTAAATGCCTCGATAATCCCAAATAAACACCCTCACATCAGGGTGGGGGGGCAGAAAGGAGAAAATAGAGGAGGGGAGGGGGGGGTCTGGTTTCTTATCTAGGTCACAGGCTTTGTACTGTACATGAGGGACGGAGCTTCCTCAGCTCCAACCAGGAACTGACGGCTGCTGCTGCTGACTCAGATCAGACTCCTTCATCTCTTCATGTCCGGGACGTTTTTCATCTGATGACTCAGTTCAGATCAGAGCTGCGTCCGGTTGGTTCCCTCCGGTGTTGTTGTAACTAGGGATGTCACAATTACTTGTTTTCACAATTAATCGTGGTATTAAACGCCACAATTAATTGATCGTAAAGATTCCTAAATACCGTCACTTCCCAAAAATAGATTATGTATGAACCGTACTGGCAGATGTGCACCAAAGTAAAGGTAAATGCACAGATACTGGTTCATACGTAACATTGAATTGGTAGGAATTTAAATGCTAGAGTCACTGTCATTCGTAATAATAATAATAAAGAGATTAAAATTAACTTAAACATTTGGTATAGATGACAATTAATGACTTATATATTTCAAACACTTTAATAATTGGTCATATTTTAATAGATACTTTGTGGAAATAATTAGTAATGTTATTATATTTTGACTATATTTGATATCACACATTAATAGTGTTTGAAATTAATTAATGCATAATAATCATGATAATCGTAACACCGTGATTAGTTCTCTGACAATAATCGTACCAAGAAAATCTGTAATCGTGACATCCCTAGTTGTAACTGATGGGTGGAAAGAAAGTCGTAGCCTCTGAGATGTAGAACGTGTTTTATAGAAGAGAAACGCACAGTTCAGGTCAGGACAGAACAGACAAACCTTATTTAAAAAGGACAATGTAGCTATTTTAATTACATTCTCTTTTTAAGGAAGAGAAAAACGTAATGAAAAACGTACAGTAAATGTACCGGGATTAGCAAGTAGCTAATTTTCACCCGCATGCAGTCCTCTGGCAGTTTACATGGAGAAGATTTTATTACAATTAGACAAGACACAGGTATTAACAGGACAGACATAGAATCAGACACAATATTGACAGATGAAGTAAAACAGACAGTACAATAAGAACTCGACAGAGCAAAGCACCGGGATCAGAGGTACAAAGAAGTTCTAACAAACATTCAAAACAAAAACCTGACATACAAAACAAAACATTGATTGTGGGTTATTGCACATAAGTATGGCATTAAATATGGTTTATTGCACAGATATAATAATCAATACTTGGTTGGGGATATTTGACTTGTTACTTGTTTGCAGAAAACCATCCAGACCTCACCCATCGACTACATCCGGTCCTTCCAGATGTTCAACAACACACACACCGTCTACACTCACAGGTACACACACACACACACACACACACACACACACACACACACACACACACACACACACACACCAGGGTATCCGCGGGGTCTTGAAAAGTATTAAAAGGTGATAAATCAATTTGGGGAAAATTAAGACCCTTAAAAAGTATTAAAAAGTCTTTTCACGACTTTATAAAGTCTTAAATTTTGAAGGTATTTTTTCTGAATTAGCTGTCCAAGAGTTTGAGTCCTAAAAAAATACAAAGATGAACCGGTACATAAAAAAGAAAAGAAGATTGTTGTTTCTGTTTTTTGAGAGTGGAGCAATGTTTTTTTGGTTTTTTTTGATAAACTTTGCCTTTTATTTATTATCCCAGCCTATTTTGAATACTGTTTCATAGTGGTTTATAGTCTTTATCACAAACTAAAACTGTTAAGTTAAAAGTGTCACTGATGTGAATGGTTACAGCTTGAAGTGGCGGTGAGAAGGTCTTGAAAAAGTCTTAAAAAGGTATTAAAATTAACTTCAAGATTCCTGTAGGCTATATACCCTGCACACACACACTTTGTTGTCATAGCGACCATCAGGACTCTGACCTCTGACCTCTGACCCCCCCCCTCTCCTCAGCTACCTGGGTCTGGGTCTGATGTCGGCTCGACTGGCCGTCCTGGGAGGCGTCGACGCTCCGCCCTGTAAGTCCCCCGCTCCGCCCCCACAGCCTCGTTTATACTCTTCTTTTTTTTTTCTTCTTGTTTTTCTCTTTGCTTTCATCCCCCCCCCTCCACCCCCTCCACCCCCCCAGATAAATAAGCCATTATCTAATCTTTTAATAACACACAGTAAGATTAATTCCTTGCTGCCAGATGTTGCTGCGATTTAGCTCCTGTAAGAAGCTGCAGCACAGATTCACTCTGATGCTGCTGCTGCTGCTACTGCTGCTACTGCCCCCCCCTCTACCCCCATTTACCCCCATTTACCCCTAACTACCCCCCACCACAGAGGAGAGAGACCATGTCCAATCAGAGACGCTCAAGTCAACTGATAAATAGATAGATAGAGAGATAACTAGACAGAAAGACAGATATATAGATATAGAAGAGACCACTTCAAAATGATCCGTTCCTCTGGTTTTACTATTCATAACTACTGTGTGTTTGAGTAAAATGAACACTTAAGTTTCATTCTATAACCTACTGACAACATTTCTCCCAAATTGGAAATAAAAATATTGTCATTTAAAGCTTTTATTTATTTATTTATTTGCAGAAAATGGCAACAGGTCAAAATAACAAAAGAAGTTCTGGTGTTTTCAGACCTTAGGCTACCGTATAATGCAAAGAAAACAAGTTCATATTCATTTTAACACAACACAGCACTACTTTTTAAACTTAAGAAGAGTTTAGAAATCAATATTGGTGGAATAATCCCAATTTTTAATCGCAGCAGTGTTTTTTCAATTTATTTATAATCTTTCTTCCTCATTAAATCTGGTTTGGTTCAGGTGATCAGCTCAGTAGAGTGAGGTGCTTGTGTTGCAGTTCAATAGACACTGGAATCCATGGCTGCCACATGTAAAGAAGCTTTAATTTTAATTTAATTTTAATTCAGTTTATTTGATAGGGACAATGCAGGTTAACATAGTGACACTTCCACTCGTTACAAACAAGTCAATGTGACTGATGTTCTGCAGACAGAGATTATAGCTGATGCTAGTTTCCAACTCCCGTCCCTAGTTCGGCTTTTAGTAGAAAAAAGAAGGTAAGAAGAAAGACATCAACGTTACATACAACACTATAAAATGTACAATACATCTAAAATCATACCAAGTCGTGACACATTAAAAATGCAAACAGTTCTGATTTTGTTTCATCCAGACTTTTAACCTTTGTATTAAAAATTCTAATGTCTTTATTTCGGTCGGTAGTGAATTCCACATCTGGGAACCCTTTATAGAGAAGGCTGATTGGCCAAAGGAGGTCTTCTTACGGCGTGAGATTTTACAGTTGCCACTTGCCGTACCCCTGGTGATCCTTTCACTATTTTGTTTTCTAAAAGCTGGTTTATGTTAACATTTCGATGTTTCCCACATTCTGTGTCATAAACTATAAACAGTTTTCTTGTCTGTAACAACATCTCTGTCCTGGGTGATGATCCCTCCTCTGTTGCTCACCCTGAGCTTTCTCCTGGTTTTCCCTGTTAAAAGGGTTTTTCCATGGAGTTTTTCCTCAGTGGATGTGAGGGTCTAAGGACAGAGGATGTTGTTATGATGGGATGTAAAGCCCTTTGAGACAAACTGGTGGTAAAAACGGGCTATACTAATACAATTGCCTTGCCTTATTAACAACATTTTGGTGTAGTGGTCTGTTTGGTTTTTACAGAGCTGTGTGTGTGTGTTCTGACTGTGTGTGTGTGTGTGTGTGTGTGTGTGTGTGTGTGTGTGCAGTAGGGGGCAGCACCGAGCTGGTCAGCCCCTGCCTTGCTCCAGAGTACTCGGGCAGCTGGGAGCACGATGACATCATCTACACGGTGAAGGGACAGAAGGCAGGTACAGTCCTCGCCGTGCTCTGATTGGTTACCCACGATGCAGCTGGGCCTGTAGGAACCCTGAGGCATGTATGTGTGTGTGTGTGTGTGTGTGTGTGTGTGTGTGTGCGTGCAGGCGAGCCGGCCTTAGAGGCGTGTCGCACCAAGGTGGAGAAGCTGCTGTACAGGAAGGTGACGAAGGCCACGGAGGCGCCGGACGTCGACTTCTACGCCTTCTCCTACTACTACGACCGCGCCGCCGACCTCGGCCTCATCGGTAAACAGTCTGTCGTGTTATCTAAGAGATCTAAGATACAATATTTACAACTAATATTGATTAATATTAATGTAAATCGATATATTAAAGGTGTTAATAGTTCAACATTTTGGCAAATTGGCCAGACAGAGAGTTGTTTTAGAGGTAAATTCATGCAAAACCGCTGATGCACGTTGCCTTCAGGGACAGTTTTTCATCAACAGTCTCTGTATTTCCCTCTACAACAACTCTGTCATATAAATACAGTATACTATATGTTATATTTCTTTATGTTTAAAGAGTTAGTTCAGCATTTAGTCAAATTGGCCCATTGCCATAATCCCTATAGTCATAGCAGTTGGTTCGTTACCTTTAATTGTCGGTGCAAGCTGTTTTTAGAACGGCGGAGCAGAGCCGTGAGCTGCTCAGAGCTACGCTACGGAGGCTCATTATGGGATTTCTTGGTTTCCCTCATCATCAAACTCATCAAATACACAATCCAACAACTCCACAACGCTCTGGTGGACAAGTTGTGAGCTGCACATTCACCACGCTATGAGATAATAACACAACGTTACCACACAGAGTTGTTTTAGAGGGAAATACAGAGACTGTTGATGAAAAACTGTCCCTGAAGGCAACGTGCATCAGTGGTTTTACATGAATTTCCCTCTAAAACAACTCTGTGTGGTAACGTTGTGTTATTATCTCATAGCGTGGTGAATGTGCAGCTCACAACTTGTCCACCAGAGCGTTGTGGAGTTGTTGGATTGTGTATTTGATGAGTTTGATGATGAGGGAAACCAAAGAAATCCCATAATGAGCCTCCGTAGCGTAGCTCTGAGCAGCTCACGGCTCTGCTCCGCCGTTCTAAAAAATAGCTTGCACCGACAAATAAAGGTAACGAACCTACTGCTATGACTATAGGGCACTATAGACACTATATCTATATAGACACTTTAGGAGGTTTATAAACTAAAGTAGTGGAGCCAAACTGAAACTAAAACACAGAGTTTGTCTCAGACGTTTAGAAATAAAAGGTAAAATACTCGTTCCCTCTGTGTTTCCTGTACAAACAGCCTCGTCGTTGTTGTCAGTTCAGAACCGCAAAGCGTTCACACTGGAATCTGCTATAGGCCCAGGGTTCTTACTGATCCTTAAAAAGTCTTAAAAGGCATTGAATTCATTAATCTAAAAACAAGGCCTTAATTGGCATTAAAATGTCTTCAATCAATTTTTCAAACGTCTTAAAAATGTTAACACATGGTGAGTGGTATTTTATGGTTGTAATTAGTCTCAAATCTCAAAATAATTGGTAACATTCTGACATAGAGAAGTTAGTGGCGGCCGTCACCGCTAAATTTCTCACCGCCACCAGCTCCAGAGTCGTTTTTTTTTTTTTTTCTGACTTTTTATGCATTTATTTTGAAAGGACAGCTGTGGAAAACTTGCGCGAGTTTGTAGTTTTCACCAAAGTCCGTACTTTTAATGGAAACACACAGAACTCAAATTTCTTTTAATGCGCATCATTTCCCAGTTATTTGAATCACTTTGGATGGAAACATACGAACGAGCAAACGTGTCCTTTTTAGTTTATCATCTCCTCTCCAACTACACAGCTGTTAAATGATGTCACTCACTCACTCATAGCCCCCCCCCCAATTAATCATGTAGCAGTCGCTTTACCTTGGACCACATAGGAAAGTGGGTAAAATTGTCCCTAACCCTATGTAATAGATGTGGTGACGATTTTTTGTTTGTTTTTGGATTTGTGTTTATTGTGAAGTCAGTCTTAAATTTCATTTCAAGTGGCTTTAAAAACGTCTTAAAAAGTCTTAAATTTAACTTGGCTTAAGCTGTAGGAACCCTGGATAAAGAACAAAGTGATCAGTAACAAATAGTGACAATAGAAATAAGGTGCAAAAAATTCATTAATTGAAATCATAAAAAGACGTTTAAGAGTAAGGATGTGGGATGTGGAGAGAGCGGGAAATTCAAGAGAAGTTGAGATGCATTTTTAGCTGCTTTTTAAAAAGTGGATAAGAAGAAATGGATCTTAGTGAGCCTCTGTGTCCAGGATTCACTGACTGTGTGTGTGTGTGTGTGTGTGTGTGTGTGTGTGTGTGTGTGTGTGTGTGTGTGTGTGTGTGTGTGTGTGTGTGTGTGTGTGTGTAGAGGAGGCGAGGGGAGGGTCCATCCGAGTGTCTGACTACGCGGACGCAGCGAGGAGAGGTGAGACGGCGCCACCCGGCGGCGGCGGCTGGCAGCTGCACACGACTGTTGTTATATTATTATTATTATTATCAGGCTTTTATTCTGAAAGGACAGTGGAGAGAGACAGGAAGCAGTCAGGAATTCAAACCGACGATCACTGCTCTGACCCCACATGTCAATATTATTATAGTGATCGATCAGCTGTGACATCAGTGTGATGTCATCGTTAAACACCTGATGATGATTAATGGGGAAAAAAATTCAGATGAATTTAGATTAGGATGGATGCATTTATATATTCTAGCTCTAACTGCACTTTATATTTTATATTTATTTTTATTTTTATATTCTATATCTATCTGTGCCTTTTTAATGTATGATCGGTGCTATCTATCTATCTATCTATCTATCTATCTATCTATCTATCTATCTATCTATCTATCTATCTATCTATCTATCTATCTATCTATCTATCTATCTACTATCTTACTATCTATCTATCTATCTATCTATCTATCTATCTATCTATCTATCTATCTATCTATCTATCTACTATCTTACTATCTATCTATCTATCTATCTATCTATCTATCTATCTATCTATCTAATGAATCAATAGATCAGAGTCAAAATGAAGTGTTAGGATAATCTCTCCTTTTTTTTCTCAATAAACTTTATTGAAAAGGTATTGAATGTTCAGACAGGTGCTCCGTATAATTTCACATTAATCAGAGGAAAGTAATACTCAATATATTATCCTTATGGATATGAGCAGTAATAACTATATATATATATATATATATAGATATATCTACAGCTCTGGAAAAAATGAAGAGAGCACTTCAAAATGATCAGTTCCTCTGGTTTTACTATTCATAGCTACTATGTGTTTGAGTAAAATGAACACTTTTGTTTCATTCTATAACCTACTGACAACATTTCTCTCAAATTGGAAATAAAAATATTGTCATTTAGAGCTTTTATTGGCAACAGGTCAAAATAACAAAAAAGTTCTGGTGTTTTCAGACCTTAGGCTACTGTATAATGCAAAGAAAACAAGTTCATATTCATTTTAACATAACACAACACTACTTTTTAAACTTAGGAAGAGTTTAGAAATCAACATTGGTGGAATAATCCCAATTTTTAATCACAGCAGTGTTTTATTTATTTATTTATTTAGTTATAATCTTTCTTCCTCATTAAATATGATTTGATTCAGGTGATCAGCTATATATATATATGTATATAACTCAAATGGCATGTGGTAGTGGCTAGTTGTGATGCTTCGTTTAGGTTTTACTTCTTAAATTCACGTTAACACTTGTGAAGTTGGTGTGAGGATTGTCTCTCTGTCTGCTGGTGTCACTGGTCATGTGACTGTGTGCTGCGCTGTGATTGGTCATGTGACTGTTGTGTGCTGCGCTGTGATTGGTCCCTGGTGTGTCTGTCCCTCCCTGCAGTGTGCGGCGCTCCGTCCCTCAGCCAGAACCCGTTCCTCTGTCTGGACCTGGTCTACATCTCAGTGCTGCTGCAGGAGCTCGGCTTCCCGCCACACAAGCAGTTCAAGGTCACACACACACACACACATGGAAATACACACACACACACACACACACACACACACATGGAAATACACACACACACACACACACACACACATGGAATAGTGTAGGAGGAGGGGGAGGATGAGGATGAGGAGGAGGAGAGGGGAAGGAGGGAGGAAGAGAAGGAGGAGGAAAGAGGAGGAGGAAAGAAGAAGAGGAGGAGAGGGGAAGGAGGGAGGAAGAGGAGGAAGAGGAGGTGGAGAGGGGAAGGAGGGAGGGAGGAAGAGGAGGAGGAGAGGGGAAGGAGGGAGGAGGAGGATGAGAGGGAAAGAGGGAGGAAGAGGATGAGGAGAGGGGAAGATGAGGAGGAGGAGGAGGAAAGAGGGGAAGGAGGTAGGAAGAGGAGGAGAAGGACAGAGGAGGAGAGGGGAAGGAGGGAAGAAGAGGAGGAGGATGAGGAGAGGTGACGATGAGGAGGAAGAGGAGGAGAAGGAAAGAGGAGGAGAGGGGAAGGAGGGAAGAAGAGGAGGAGGAGGAGAGGTGAAGAGGAGGAGGAGGAGGAGGAGGAAAGAAGAAGAGGAGGAGAAGGAAAGAGGAGGAAAGAAGAAGAGGAGGAGAAGGAGGAGAAGGAAAGAGGAGGAGGAAAGAAGAAGAGGAGGAGGAGGAGGAAAGAGGGAGGAAGAGGAGGAAAGAGGAGGAGGAGGAGAAGAAGAAGAGAGGAGGAGGAGGGGAAGAGGAAGATGAGAAGGAGGAGAGGGAAAGAGGGAAAGGAGGAGGAGAGGGGAAGGAGGGAGGAAGAGGAGGAGGAGGAAAGAGGGGAAGGAGAAGGAAAGAGGAGGAGGAGGAGGAGGAGGAGGAGGAGGAGAGGGGAAGGAGGGAGGAGGAGGATGAGAGGGAAAGAGGGAGGAAGAGGATGAGGAGAGGGGAAGATGAGGAGGAGGAGGAGGAAAGAGGGGAAGGAGGTAGGAAGAGGAGGAGAAGGACAGAGGAGGAGAGGGGAAGGAGGGAAGAAGAGGAGGAGGATGAGGAGAGGTGACGATGAGGAGGAAGAGGAGGAGGAGGAAAGAAGAAGAGGAGGAGAAGGAAAGAGGAGGAGAGGGGAAGGAGGGAAGAAGAGGAGGAGGAGGAGAGGTGAAGAGGAGGAGGAGGAGAAGGAAAGAGGAGGAAAGAAGAGGAGGAGAAGGAGGAGAAGGAAAGAGGAGGAGGAAAGAAGAAGAGGAGGAGGAGGAGGAAAGAAGAAGAGGAGGAGGAGGAGGAAAGAGGGAGGAAGAGGAGGAGGAGGAGAAGAAGAAGAGAGGAGGAGGGGAAGAGGAAGATGAGAAGGAGGAGAGGGAAAGAGGGAAAGGAGGAGGAGAGGGGAAGGAGGGAGGAAGAGGAGGAGGAGGAAAGAGGGGAAGGAGAAGGAGAGGGAAAGAGGAGGAGGAGGAGGAGGAGAGGGGAAGGAGGGAGGAAGAGGAGGAGGAGGAAAGAGGGAGGAAGAGGAGGAGGAGAGGGGAAGGAGGGAGGAAGAGGAGGAAAGAGGAGGAGGAGAGGGAAAGAGGAAAAAGGATGATGAGGAGTTTCAGATCAGTCTGTGAAAACAGGAAGTGACCTGTGTGTGTGTGTGTGTGTGTGTTCTTGTTCTTACTACGTTGTGAGGACCGTAAAGAGTTTTTAACCAACAGAGTGGGGACGTGTTTACCAAGTGAGGACGTTTTGGCCGGTCCTCACTAAAGAGCTGTTTGAAGGTTAAGACTTTAGGTCATAATTAGGTTTAAATTAGGTTAAGAGTTATGGTTAAGGTTAGGGGTAAGGGGCTGGAGAATATATTATGTTAATGAGTGTCCTCACAAAGACAGAATTACAAGGACGTGTGTGTGTAAATGGACTTGGTAAATGGGTTAAGACTTTAGGTTATAATTAGGTTAAAATTAGGTTAAAGTTATAGTTAAGGTAGGGGGTAAGGGGCTAGAGAATATATTATGTTAATGAGTGTCCTCACAAAGACAGAATTACAAGGACGTGTGTGTGTAAATGGACTTGGTAAATGGGTTAAGACTTTAGGTTATAATTAGGTTTAAATTAGGTTAAAGTTATAGTTAAGGTAGGGGGTAAGGGGCTAGAGAATATATTATGTTAATGAGTGTCCTCACAAAGACAGAATTACAAGGACGTGTGTGTGTAAATGGACTTGGTAAATGGGTTAAGACTTTAGGTTATAATTAGGTTTAAATTAGGTTAAAGTTATAGTTAAGGTTAGGGGTAAGGGGCTAGAGAATATATTATGTTAATGAGTGTCCTCACAAAGACAGAATTACAAGGACGTGTGTGTGTAAATGGACTTGGTAAATGGGTTAAGACTTTAGGTTATAATTAGGTTTAAATTAGGTTAAAGTTATAGTTAAGGTAGGGGGTAAGGGGCTAGAGAATATATTATGTTAATGAGTGTCCTCACAAAGACAGAATTACAAGGACGTGTGTGTGTAAATAGACTTGGTAAATGGTAAATGGACTTGCACTTATATAGCGCTTTTCTAGTCACTCGGACCACTCAAAGCACTTTATAATGTAAATGTGTGTGTGTGTGTGTGTGTGTGTGTGTGTGTGTGCAGCTGGCCAGGACCATCCACCAGGTGGAGACCAGCTGGGCGCTCGGAGCGACGTTCCACTACATCGAGTCCCTGAAGACGCACTGACTGACGCTCTTATTTTGAAAAGATTCTGAATGTTGTGTGAGGACTTCCTGGACTTCCTCCCGGTGACCTCATCATCACGACCCTGGATCTCTGTGAAGCCCCGCCCCCCCTGACCTCTGACCTCTTCGCTGAGGGGGTGGAGTCACGACCTCATGGAGCAGCTTTAATTTTCTTCTGGTGTTTAAAGACTGTTTGAATGTTTGGACCAGCAGCCGCGTCCTGATTGGTCGATTCAGGTTCTCTAATGTCGGGGCTTTTCTTATTAATAACAAGGTGCCAACGTGTGTGTGTGTGTGTGTGATCAGGTGGTTACCGCGGTAACAGATGTCCATGGTTTCGGTTTTGTTTTAAAAGTTCAAACGTTGATTGTGTTGAACTTCCATCACTCCCCTGTTCCGACGTCACAGCCACGTGACGGTATCCATGACGACGACGTGTCCAAATCCAGTGTTTCCTGTTATAATAAGGAAACATTTTGAAACGGAGGCTCCGCCCCCTTCTGTGATGTCACGTCACGTCAGGTGAAGGTTACGTGTTTTCTATCGACAGCGACTCTGATTGTTTTCTACTCTGAAGGAGCTCGTGTCCTGTTTTTACTGTGTGTGTGTGTGTGTGTTTTCACTACCGAAGCTGCAATAAACAGACGTGAATGATCAAAGACTCTGTGTTGTTACCTTGGTAACACTTTATAACAAGTAGCTACGCACTATTAAACATTAATAAATACTGTATTCATCGTTTATAACACATAAATAAATACTCATTAGTAGGGTGACATCAGGTAAATTGGGCCACTTTTTGGTAAATCACTTAGGAAACTAAGATAAAGCACTGTGTGACACTGAATTATATTTTTGTAGTTAATATTGACTGTTTTTAATATTTTTTTGTTGAAATGACATAATAAAATATAATTGTTCAAGTCCTATAGCTTTTCAAACATCGGCTGTCTAACAATTTGAGATGAGCATTGTTCAGGTAAAATGGGCCAATCATCAGCTAAAATGAGCCACTCAAGCAAAACACAGCCATTTCTTCTTCTTTTTCTTCTTTTTTAAAGTTTAGTTTGGGGCTTTTAGGCCTTTAAGTGATAGGGCAGCTGTAGAGAGACAGAGATGCAGCAAAGGACCACCAGAGGAATCGAACCAGGGCCAAGGACTATAGCCTTTTGCATATGGGCACCTGCTCTATCTACTGAGCTAAACGATGCCCTCGAAACACTATCATTTATGATAAAACAATCCACATATATACAGTGTGCGTGCGTGCGTGCGTGTGTCTGTATGTTTGTGTGTGTGTGTGTCATCAATTGTCAATCAATTGTTTTTTGTCAAGTACAGTTGTACTGTAGCAACAATTTGAAATAATTTACAGCCATTGCCTGTTCAAACTTAAAAAGCTAGGAGGCTCAAACCTTAAATGGCTCATTTTACCTGATGTCACCCTATGTAGTTTATACTAAACATGTTTTACTCATCATTGATAAGTTTACAAGTTTAATTATTTAGAAATGGGACAAAACATATTAATGAACATTTTAAAAGAAAAATGTAAAAATTAAAAGAGATTGTAGCTGCACGGCTAATTTCCATCTCGTGTCCCATGGGCCGGTAGGTGTATAAGAGAAGAGAAGGAAAATAAATCACAGAACTTCCCATAACACCACAAAAAATGCACTACAATAAAGGCTATTATCTCAATATTAAAATTCCATTTGTACGTGGGAAAAGTGGATGCTACACCGTAGGCTACCACTATAATCTATTGCAGGATGCCCGGTCATAATAAAGTGCTGGACTGTATATAAGATGCTGAATTGTGTTGCAGAAATGCCCATAATATAATAACAAAGTGCTAGAAGTGTATTAATAATCTACTGCCAAATGCCCAGAGTAAAGTGCGTCATGCATACAACAAACAGCAATTTAAAATACAACAACATACAGCAGATAGACAGATTTAAGTATGACCATAAGATGAGCACTGACTGTGTTTATCAACTACACGTCTCTTAGACCAGTGGTTCTACAATAATTAGGAGAATAGAATAGTTTAGGCTTAGAAAGGAGTTGTTTTAGAGGGAAATTCATGCAAAACCGCTGATGCACGTTGCCTTCAGGGACAGTTTTTCATCAACAGTCTCTGTGTTTCCCTCTAAAACAACTCTGTGTGGTAACGTTGTGTTATTATCTCATAGTGTGGTGAATGTGCAGCTCACAACTTGTCCACCAGAGCGTTGTGGAGTTGTTGGATTGTGTATTTGATGAGTTTGATGATGAGGGGAAACCAAGAAATCCCATAATGAGCCTCCGTAGCGTAGCTCTGAGCAGCTCACGGCTCTGCTCCGCCGTTCTAAAAATAGCTTGCACCGACAATTAAAGGTAACAAACCTACTGCTATGAACATAGGGGTTATGGCAATGAAAACAAATGCACACGACCAAGGCGAGTGAGGAAACCAGCAGAGAAGTGACTGGACTTGCAGATTCGCTAAATGATGCAATTTATAAATCGATAAAAGTCGTATTTAGATCAACATTACATCTGAAATTAATAATTTCACTCATAAGCCATGTAATAAGCGGGATAATGTAGAGTTAGTCTGCTGTTATGGAGGAATAGAGACTAAGACATCCTTCATCAAAGCCCATACAGTCTAATGATCATAGTTGTGCCTCAGTCCCCAGTTGGTACCCAAGATGGCGCTCACAACAAGAACGTCACGTGACTGATAAGCATCTGTAGGGATTATGGCAATGGGCAATGTTGAACTATCCCGTTAAAGCCTAACGTTAGCTTTTTACTTCTGGCTGTCGCATTAAGCTTCAGATACGGTAGAAAAGGAGTTCATATGTGAAGATTATCTCTCTGAAGGATCAGAAACCTGTAGTAGTACCAGTAGTACTAGTAGAAACTGGTGTTTTAGTCACAGAGCTGATTTTATGACTTCATCCAAAACACAGAAACCACATTCACTTTCTTTACTGGAACCAGAAGGTTAGGGTGAAACTCTGTTGTGACGTAACGAACAAGCAGCTCTTCAATAATAAATGTGTTTGTATTGTTTTATCAGGGTTCCTACATCTTAAGCCAAGTTACATTTAAGACTTTTTAAGACTTTTTTAAAGCCACTTGAAATTAAATTTAAGACCGACTTCACAATAAACACAAATGCAGGAAAAATAAATAAATAAAAACCACATCAATTACACAGGGTTAGGGACAATTTGACCCACTTTCCTATGTGATCCAAGGTAAAGTGACTGCTACATGAACATTGGATTGTGTCTCTTTCCAGCTGTCCTTTCAAAATAAATGCATAAAAAGTCCAGAAAAAAAAAAACACTGACTCGGGAGCTGGTGGAGGTGAGAAATTTAGTGTTGACGGCCGCCACTAACTTCTCTACGGAAGCCGAGAACGGCCAGGTCCGTATAAATTTTTTTTATTACCGTTATCTCGTGATAACGACTTATTATTTCGTTATCTCGAGATAACAAAGTCCGTTTTTTCGTGATAACGAATTAATTTATTTCGTTATCTCGAGATAACAAAGACCGTTTTCTCGTGATAACGAAATAATCATAGAATGTGTCGTTGACATGGTTGCCTAGCAACAGGAGGCTACTGTTCAGCTCGAGCATGGGGCAGTTAACTTCAGTCCAGAGCGATAGATATAACATCTATCTATCGCTCTGCTTCAGTCTACTCTACTCACTGGTGTGATTATTGTCCACACCAGCTGTCAACAATAACTTACCAGTAAGTTACACTTAACGTTAGTTTGAATAACGTCACTGTGCTGGGTTTATTTAAGGGGCTACCGGCCGGTGGTCCCATCTATCCTGTTTCAGCTAAGCTAACGTTAGCTACTGGCTGCTGCTGTCAGAAATCACAACCTTATCTCGAACCATCAGACACCTGTTGCCTGCGACCACTGACATGTAGGCTAATGTTAATTTGGCAAGACAGCAGTGTTCATGAGCTTTATCTGAGCAGCAACTAGCTAACATTACCTTAGCTGAAGCTGCCATAACGTAGTCTACTCTCATGTGTTTATGCTAACCTGTAGCCCAGCTCAGTAAACAAACTAACGTTAAGTGTAACTTACCGGTACTTCATTGTTGACAGCTCCTCAGAGCAGACTAACGTTAGTGGCAGCTCTTGAAGGCTGAAATCAGGATGATGTGATTACATTAATCAGCTCACTGATTTGAGTTCTACACATGGTTCTGGGCAATTATCCCACGAAAAACATCTCTTCTGTTACGTTAGATCTGTAGATGTGTAGTGTTTCCAACAGACTCGCTTTAGTAGCCTCCTGCTACGAACATACAGCGGCTAACCAGCTGCCTATGACCAGCTGCTACTTCCCCGTAAGCAGAAGCGATTGCACCGGGGAAACATGTTGCTAAGCAACCATGTCAACGACACATTCTATGATGATTATTTCGTTATCACGAGAAAACGGTCTTTGTTATCTCGAGATAACGAAATAAATTAATTCGTTATCACGAAAAAACGGACTTTGTTATCTCGAGATAACGAAATAAATTAATTCGTTATCACGAAAAAACGGACTTTGTTATCTCGAGATAACGAAATAAATTAATTCGTTATCACGAAAAAACGGACTTTGTTATCTCGAGATAACGAAATAATAAGTCGTTATCACGAGAAAACGGTAATAAAAAAATATTATGGACGTGGCCGTTCTCGGCTTCCGTACTTCTCTATGTAGGAATCAATGTTACCAATTATTTTTAGATTTGAGACTTATTACAACCATAAAATACCACTTACCAAGTGTTAACATTTTTAAGACTTTTGAAAAATTGATTTAAGACATTTTAATGCCAATTAAGGACTTGATTTTAGATGAATGAATTCAATGATTATTCCCTGATTATTATTCACGTCAAACAAACAGACAAACAGTTGAGACACGAGCTTTTATTTGTGTAAACATCCTCCAACAGGTAAACAAACACACAAATAAACAAACAAACAAACAGCTGGGGGGGGGGTTGGCAACACGCAGCAGCAGCAGAGACACTAACGAGCTGTGATGTCATCCGCAGACCGGAGCAGGAAGTGAACGAGCCGGAGAGGAAGATGAAGATGAAGGGGCCAGATGAGAGGAAGGGGCGGGGCCAGATGAGAGGAGGAGGGGCGGGGCCACAGGAGGGGGGGGCAGGTGGTGGGTGGTGGGGGGTCTTGGGTCTCAGAGGAAGGCGTCGCACCACTCCTTCAGACACTGAGCGCAGGACGAGGCCTGGCGGGAGTTGGCTCCGCTGGCGTCTTTGAGCCACTCGGTGAACATCTCAGTGTCCTTCTTCAAGAGCAGGAACTGACCCAGCACCACGTAGGCCTGACACACACACACACACACACACACACACACACACACACAGAGAAACACACACACACACACACAGAGACACACACACACACACACACACACACACACACACACACACACAGAAACACACACAGAGAAACACAGAAATCAAATCCCAAACAGAATTAAAGATGTTTAGTGCTATAGGAGCTAAACATTGGCTTAAGCAGCAGCAGAAATGTGAACATTAACTTCTCTCAAGTCACTGTCAATACAGCATTCTACTAATGTTTAATCTATTTAATTTGTGCAATTTCTTAATCTAAATTTTGTAGCTGTGTTTATTTATTCATGATACCTACTCACTGTATTTGTATCATTGCACTTATTGTAACGGTATTCAGTATCTTTTATCCTTCTGTAGCCTGACCAGGGACAAAGACTGACCATTAGCTGAAGCTAGACGTCTTGTATGCATCACATTTTTCATTCTTTGTGGCAATGTTGTATGTATCGTCCCTGTTAAATAAACATTAAAATAAATAAAACACACACACACAACAAACATTTAAGCTTCACACAGTGACCTGGATCAGACTCTGAACGTCTGTGTCCAATTTTGCATTGAAGTCAATGGGACGGGCGGAAAAAAAAAAGAGCGAAAAAGACCAATCATTGGAGTTTAACAAACGTCTACTGCTCAGGCATACTTTCACCTAGAGACTCCATTTAAACTTTAAACAGTAGACACAAGTCTTGTGTATTGGTGTATTACTCCACGTTTTGATAGGTCATATAGTTTTTGATCAATCCCTGATCAATGACCATGATCATTTTTGCAGAAATTATGAGATTATAATGGTTGTGTATTGCACGGAATGTTCGTGTCAGAGTGCGTGACATCATCGGTTAGAGTGGGAGAAGTTGTCTGAAATCGTCTGAAACTTTTCTCTTTCCACACTCCTCCCGGACACAATTTACACTCTACACACATAATTTTTTCCAAATTTGTAGACAAACTTGTTCTGTCTCGCACAATGTGCTCAAAATATCAGAGAGACTTACAGAATTTGAATTATCAGCCTCTGAGTGCGGCCACGTCTGTTTCTGCTCCTTTAACTTTTAAGTGGTTACAGCTCCTCAGTATCAGAGCTCAGTGAAAGAGTTCTGTCTTGACCTGAAGATCGTGGGTTTGATTCCCATGTTGACAGAGATGGTCCTATCAAAATTTCCCAGAGGAAATTTTCTAGTTAAATGTATAATCTTAAAAGAAACTTTCTTTATTCTGTTTCTGACACAGTTACTGCTGCTCGACGTCCACACTGAGTTCACTTAAAGGGAAAGTAGCATTTTTTTTAAAGTGTGGTTGTATGATCTACAAATAGCCCCTAAGTACTTTAATTGCAGTAGAAGACTCTCTGCACTCCTCCCGTTAGCAATGCCAGCCCATAATAGCCCTGCCCAGAGATTTACAACATACAGTGTTGTGAACAGACCCAAAGAAACGGCCTATTTTCACGGCCTAAAAGAGGTTTTACCTGAAAAGAAATACACAGTTCCATTGTTCACTATAATATAATTTTTTCCAGCCCTTCAAAGTGCAGGAAAAACACAGTTTTTATTTTGGACCTAACCAACTCACGTATCCCTCCGCCCAGGGTTAGCGCCTGCCGATCAGCAGTTGGTTAGGTCCAAATAAAAACTGTGTTTTTCCTGCACTTTGAAGGGCTGGAAAAAATTATATTATAGTGAACAATGGAACTGGGTTTTTTTTTTCACAGGTAAAACCTCTTTTAGGCCGTGAAAATAGGCCGTTTCTTTGGGTCTGTTCACAACAATGTATGTTGTAAATCTCTGGGCAGGGCTATTATGGGCTGGCGTTGCTAACGGGAGGAGTGCAGAGAGTCTTCTACTGCAATTAAAGTACTTAGGGGCTATTTGGAGATCATACAACCCCACTTTAAAAAAATGATACTATCCCTTTAAGCTTTGAGTTCAATGGCATGAAAGACGGAAAAAATATTAAACATTTAGGAGGAAGTGTGTGTGTGTGTGTGTGTGTGTGTGTGTGTGTGTGTGTGGTCACCTTGTCGAAGCCCTGCTCCTCCAGCTTCCTCCCCAACACGTCTCCGATCCCGGACAGAGCCGACACCCCCTTGTCCCCCATCGGCTCCCCCACAAAGTCCCGGTGCTTCTGAGACGTGGTCGACATCGTTTCTAAAAGGAGGACAAGAAGAAAAGTGAACAGAGTGAGACGTCTCCACAGTAAAACACCTCTGCTTTGTCCTCACAATCTGGTTATTGACATTTTCAAAGTAACACAACCCAGAGCTCCAGATGAGACATTTAGCCTCTAAGATGCAGGTCAGTGTTTTATCTTCTTGCACATGTTCAACCAGTTAATGGAGGATCACGAATGAAAAGGAAATGTGAATATTTGCTTTGAAAGAGGAGCTCTGTAGTATTTCCTCCTTAACTCTGTAGTATTTCCAGATAAGACTAAACAGATATACACATGGTAGATGATAAATAACCTTATCCACCGTTGGAAACAGACGCACATGGAGGAGAGGAGGGTTAGAGAGACACAGAGGAGGAGACACCAGATCTGGAGAGCTCAGGTTTAAAGGGACAACGAGGAGTTTCTATTTGGTTATAAAAAGTCTGATATTAATGTGGATGAATCTCCGTTACCACTTGTTAATGGTCCATTTTAGATAAATCTATGGTTTTGTCTCTATGGTTATTTTGTTATTATTAGTGGTGGTGGAAATGCTGGGCGAGCCGACCAGCGTTTCTTTACTTTCGGTTTCGTGGCGAGTCATGAGAATAACGCCGCCGAATCTCCGTTTATGGTGGGAACTACGACGGTATGTGATCGTCTTCCAACCTCTGACTTTAATTCTTGATGAATGAAAACATGAGTCTGTCTTGCGCCGGTCAAAGAATTTCACGGTGCGGAGGCTCATAAATGTAGTGAGAAAACACTTCACTTTAACAAAACTCCTCATTGTCCCTTTAAACTAAAACAGAACAAACATCAGATGTTCCATCTCAGAGCTGCAGCGGAGGGAGGAACCTGAAGCACCGGTCGGTCTCTGGAAGAACCTGAAAGTCCAGTTCTCCAACACAAACACAAACGGTTTCACAACGTCTTCTGAAACCTCCAGACGGAGTTCAGCTGCTCAAACACACCCGGTGTTACCAGGCAACAGAGTTAACCACGTCTCGTCTGTAACGTGTGTGAGGGAGTTTAGTTGGACTGAAACCAAATGTCTCACTGACCAGGAAACAATGTTCATCTATGTAGAACAGGACCGGACCAGAACTGAGAACTCCTGACCTCAGTGAAGGTAACACGGTAGAGCTGCAACAATTAATCCATTAATGGAACAATAATCGATTATTAAATTAATCGTGAACTATTCTGATAATCTAATAATCAGTTTGAGTCGTTTTCTTAAAGAATAAAAGCTCCAGATTCTCTGATTGCAGCTTCTTCAATGTGAATATTTCTGGTTTCTTTGTTCCTTTATGACAATAAACTGAGTCTCTCTTTGGTTTGTGGACAAAACAAGACATTTGAGGACGATGTTGTCTGGTGGTTTGAGAAACACTGATTCATGTTTTAACATTTTATTGACCAAACAACTAACTGATTAAACGTTTAAATAAATGAAAATAATCATTAGTTGGAGCTCTATAGAACGCGGTGAAACATTTTACACTGGATCAGTGTTTTACTCTGTAAACTACGGAAGAGCATTAGGGCCAACAATGGAGGGTTTTTTTTAAAGATTTTGAGTTAAAAGTCAGAAATTCTGAGTTGTTTTTTTCAGAAATGATTTTTGACTTCGCGGCTTCGCTGCTTGCTGAAAAATCCCATAATGAGCCTCCGTAGCGTAGCTCTGAGCAGCTCACGGCTCTGCTCCGCCGTTCTAAAAACAGCTTGCACCGACAATTAAAGGTAACGAACCTACTGCTATGTGACTAGGGATTATTATGGCAATGGGCCAATTTGACAAAATGTTGAACTATCCCTTTAAGACGTTTTATTTAAGCCCTAAACTTTTGATTTTCAAATTTTTGACTTTTTTTTAAGACCTTGTGGAAAAAAACCCTGTTAAATCTGTCACCGTCTGATTGACAGCTGGGGGGGGGGGGGGCACACCTCTACAGGTAACTGATGACGTCACCCTATCCACTGATTTTTTTACTGAGAAACACACACGTGCACACACACACTCGTTTCCCTGACAACGCAGCTGAACACCACCACTGTGATCGCGTGTTAACAGTCATGCATGATGAGGCTCTTATTTTGAAGGAGCTTTAAACAGAGACCCGCATGTTTCCGGTCTCAGGTCCAGTTTCCTCTGATCCAGTCGAACCTGCTCAACTCTGACTGACACTCAGACCGGTTCGGACCAGTTAGGACCAGTACCAGGTCCAGTCCAGTCCAGAACCAGAACCAGAACCAGCTGCTGCAGGACTCTGGACCGGACTCGAACCGGGTCTGGACCGGGACTCACGTGCTGCTGGACCAGGGCTCGAGCAGGTTCGGACGTCACAGACACATGAAACAGTTCAAAGTCCAACACGAAACCGGGACCGGGTGACGTCACCGGTCCGGACGCACGCGCCGGACCGGACTCACCTGGACGCACGCGGACTCACCTGGACTGAGACGGAGGCACGAGGAGCCGCAGGAGGAAACTTTGCTGCCGGGAGGAGTTTTTGTTTATTGTGAAACCCGGAAACACGAGACAGATGTAGCTGACGCTGACGCTCCCAGCGTGACGTCAGCACGCAGAGAGGGGAAAAGGTGGTTTGTAACGAAGATGATTCACTCAGTGGGAATTCACTCGACTGGAGTAGGTAGATAGATAGATAGAACAATAGATAGATAGATAGATAGATAGAACAATAGATAGATAGATAGATAGATAGATAGATAGATAGATAGATAGATAGATAGATAGATAGATAGATAGATAGATAGATAGATAGAACAATAGATAGATAGATAGATAGATAGAACAATAGATAGATAGATAGATAGATAGATAGATAGATAGATAGATAGATAGATAGATAGATAGATAGATAGAACAATAGATAGATAGATAGATAGATAGATAGATAGATAGATAGATAGATAGATAGATAGATAGATAGAACAATAGATAGATAGATAGATAGATAGATAGATAGATAGATAGATAGATAGATAGATAGATAGAACAATAGATAGATAGATAGATAGATAGATAGATAGATAGATAGATAGAACGATAGATAGATAGATAGATAGAACAATAGATAGATAGATAGATAGATAGATAGATAGAACAATAGATAGATAGATAGATAGATAGATAGATAGAACAATAGATAGATAGATAGATAGATAGATAGATAGAACAATAGATAGATAGATAGATAGATAGATAGATAGATAGATAGATAGATAGATAGATAGATAGATAGATAGAACAATAGATAGATAGATAGATAGATAGATAGATAGAACGATAGATAGATAGATAGATAGAACAATAGATAGATAGATAGATAGATAGATAGATAGAACGATAGATAGATAGATAGATAGATAGATAGATAGAACACACACCTGTGTGGCAGGTAACACCAACAGGAAGGACTGTCTAGTCTTTGTTTTTTGTATTTGTTTTTGTGTCTTGTAATCTCGTATGGGATGGGCCACAGTGGTGGCATGACACCAAAATAAAACATTCATTCATTCATATACTTTATTGATCCCAAGCTGGGAAATTACAGTGAAGCTAATTTAGGATTTATATTAAATGTAATTATATTTTGGAAAATTATTGAGTATATTTGTGTTTTTAAGAGTAAAATGAACTCTGAATTTAAAATAAAGTATAACAAAGTTAAAACACCTGAAAGTTACAGTTTTATTTTGATTATAGGAAGATGTTTCTTTATATTTCTATATAAATCTTAAAAACTTAACTCCACCTGTTCAGTAGTTTTTACGTCAGATTTTTATCCTCATGAACAACAGAAACTGCAGGTTGTTGTCAACTCAACAACAGTATTATGATGAAAATGTGAAGTGAAAGTGAAGATCAGTTCATTACAGTCTGACGTCTAAAAGCTTCATAAACACTATTAGTTTAATTATAACAGAATATTTAGCCACATTTTAAAATGTTCAGAAAGTTTTTCTGCTCATTTAACGCTCCTTGTTTCTCTGTCAGAGTGAGACCTCTTCCTTTGCTCCAGACTCTTTGTC
The DNA here is from genome assembly GCF_045865225.1 of Trachurus japonicus. Taxonomy (NCBI): domain Eukaryota; kingdom Metazoa; phylum Chordata; class Actinopteri; order Carangiformes; family Carangidae; genus Trachurus; species Trachurus japonicus. The sequence continues at coordinate 952,082 of NC_140921.1, forward strand.
ACGTGGTAACCGTGGTAACCGTGGTAACCACGCCCCCTCGTGGTCACAGAGGTTCTGTGTAAATTAAAAATCACAATAATAAACTGGAACATTGTGAAAGGTAAAGGTAAAGTTTCAACATGAAGGAAACTGAAACAGCTGCCCAGGTGCATCATGGGAAATAACCTGCTGCACTAACAACCCTAAAACCTGATCAATCAATCAATACTGAGCTTTATATAGAATATAGGCTACATACATACATACAATAAACTAAAACTATATAGGGGAGAGTGGGGTAAGATGAGCCAGTGGGTAAGTTGACCCACCCCTTGTTTCTAGGAAACTATAGGAAAAAGTTAGCATGTGACCAAATATTATGGAGGCAGGCCTCATTTCATGGAGTCTGTGAAGATTAGAACCATGTGAGTAAAGTGGTTTAACATTTATGACCAAAAGATCATTTTTCACTCTCGAGAGTGAATTTTGTCGATCATAAGTTTTATGAGAATTGTGTTTAGACTAAAAGAGATGATTGTAAATGTGTTTTCTACATGGGTTGTGGTATCTATGAGCTACAACATGAGGTAGTAAACCTAGCATGAAACTGCACCATTTTAGCTGTGAGAGCAATAAACCCAAGCTAAGGTAGCTGTGGGGTAAGTTGAGCCACCTATCCTATACACTTAATGAATATATTTTGCTGTAAATGTCCAAATGATTAAATCAAGATTCTGTATGTTTGTGATTACAGTAAGTATGTTCCTATAAACAGGAAAAGTTGTTTATAGTGAGGCCAAACTTTACTTTCAAAGAAAAATATCTGGGATTCTTCCCAAGATGCCACGTAATTACAAAACTCCCCAAATCTCAGAGAGTTGGTGGCTCAGCAGGAAGTCCCTGCAGTTTGTGTTCACCTGTAACCTGGACAGACGAAATATTAAGTAAAGGGGGAGGTAGGAGATGGATGGAAGGAAAGAAGGGGGGGTTGATCGATTTACCCCACTCCTATGGTCAACTTACCCCATTCATTGGGTAAGTTGAGTCACAAGACCACTTTTTTTGAACATGCTATATTTTAAAAACCATTATATTTACACTCATTCTGTTAATTTGTAGGGATGCAAAACACCCTGAAATATATGCAGATGTGTTAGTTAGCAACAAAACTATAATTGTCTTGATGTAGTGATCCTGAATACAAAAAGTGGCTCAATTTACCCCACTCTCCCCTACATATATACATAGAAAGGGGTATTAATATTATATATTATAGGTATTATTAAATCATTTGTAATAATTTATAATATATTCCGAGGTTTTTAGAGCTTTTCTGTCTTTCATATTCAGTAGTAGCGGCATATAATATCTGGTTTCTATTTTAAACTTTTAATGACCATTTGCATTTATGGATATAATATTTTCCTTGTAAAATAAAAAGATTCAACAAAAACAATTCCTTTCCCTTAAGTTTTTTTCCATCATAAGTGAGAATTATATCTTTTTTTTTTTTTAAGTTTAATCTTGATGCCTGTCAACAATGTAAACATGTCTTCTACAGGGTATCCACAGGGTCTTGAAAAGTATTAAATGGTGATAAATCAATTTTGGGAAAATTAAGACTCTTAAAAAGTATTAAAAAGTCTTTTCACAACATTATAAAGTCTTAAATATTGAATTTTGAAGGTATTTTTTCTGAATTAGCTGTCCAAGAGTTTGAGTCCTAAAAAACATTGTAAAAGTGTGTGAATTTATTCATTTTATTAAAAAACAAAGATGAACCGGTACACATTGAGAGTGGAGCAATGTTTTTTTTATATTATAAACTCTGCCTTTGATTTATTATCCTTGAAATCTGTTGTATCATAGTGGTTTATAGTCTTTATCACAAACTAAAACTGTTAAAGGGATAGTAGCATGTTTTTAAAAGTGGGGTTATATGATCTACAAATAGCCCCTAAGTACTTTAATTGCAGTAGAAGACTCTCTGCACTCCTCCCGTTAGCAACGCCAGCCCATAATAGCCCAGAGATTTACAACATACAGTGTTGTGAACAGACCCAAAGAAACGGCCTATTTTCACGGCCTAAAAGAGGTTTTACCTGAAAAATAATACACAGTTCCATTGTTCACTATAATATAATTTTTTCCAGCCCTTCAAAGTGCAGGAAAAACACAGTTTTTATTTGGACCTAACCAACTGCTGATCGGCGGGCGCTAACCCTGGGCGGAGGGATACGTGAGTTGGTTAGGTCCAAATAAAAACTGTGTTTTTCCTGCACTTTGAAGGGCTGGAAAAAATTATATTATAGCGAACAATGGAACTGGGTTTTTTTTTCAGGTAAAACCTCTTTTAGGCCGTGAAAATAGGCCGTTTCTTTGGGTCCATTCACAACAATTTATGTTGTAAATCTCTGGGCAGGGCTATTATGGGCTGGCGTTGCTAACGGGAGGAGTGCAGAGAGTCTTCTACTGCAATTAAAGTACTTAGGGGCTATTTGTAGATCAAACAACCACACTTTAAAAAAAATGCTACTATCCCTTTAAGTCAAAAGTACCACTGATGTAAATGGTTACAGCTTGAAGCGGCGGTGAGGTGTTGAAAAATATTGAGAAGGTCTTGAAAAAGTCTTTAAAAAGGTATTTAAATTAACTTCAAGATTCCTGTATACACCCTGTTAAAGGAATAGTTCACCAAAAACTGAAACTCAGTCATTATTTGCTTCTAGTTCCATCCAAAACTAAAAGGTAGAAGGTAGATTCAGTCGCTGATGGTGCGTTCAGGGACACTCGGACTCTCTGACCACCTGACGGACCAGACAGGTAGCCAGGGCCGTTGTATAGGGGAGAAAGGTGATGATAACTCTAGGGGCCCAGCGCCCAGTGGGGCCCATAAAAAACCCCAGTAGTCTAATCTTTGTATGACTGATTTATTCTGCGTAAGACCCTGACTAATACTCATAGTACACTGTAAAAACTCAACATCTTTCCAAGAATATTTGTCTTATTTCTTGTCCAAATGTCTCATTTCTAGTCAAAACTAATCTCTTTCCACTTAAAATAAGACTCATCACCTAAAAATTAACTTGTTTTTAGATCATTTTTACTTAAATTCACAATAAGTAGAAAAATCTGCCAGTGAAAGTAAGTTTTTTGTGTTTGTAATAAGGAAGAAAAACTTGCTCCACTGTCAGATTTTTTCTACTTATTTCAAGTGAAAATCTGCTTGAAAGAAGTAAAAAGTGTCTAAAAACAAGCTGCTTTTAATATGATGTGTCTTATTTTAAGTAGAATGAGATTTGTTTTGACTAGAAATAAGACAAATATTCTTGCTAAGATACTTGAGTTTTTGCAGTGTAATGCTGCATTAGCATCAAAACAAAGAAGGCTAAATAAAAAATGATAATACATACGTAGTCTAAGAAAAAAAAAGGAAAAGTTAGGGGGAGGGGCCCACTTTAGTATTCTTTAAGGGGGCCCAGAATTCCTAGCAACGGCCCTGCAGGTAGCCGATGACGTCACTTCCTGTTCTTCAGCGCTGCATGTTGTGAATTTTAATGATTAAACATAAAAAAAAATCATTTATCATCCAGTGAAACACACACAGACACACACACACACACACACACACAGACACACACACACACAGAAACACACACAGAAACACACACGTAGAACAAGAAATATTTAATTCATAATTCAAGTCATAACAGGCTTTAAAAACAAACCCTGAATCATCAGAGAGAAACAACGCAACAAACTGAGTGAGCACACAGGTGTGTAGGTGTGTGTGTGTGTGTGTGTGTGTGTGTGTGTAGGTGTGTGTGTGTCTGTGTGTGTGTGTGTGTGTGTGTGCAGGTGTGTCTGTGTGTGTGTGTGATAAAACTTTAAAAAGATAAAAACTGATTCTTCTTCCTGTTCGTCGTCCAGTTTGTTCTGATCTTCGTCTCCTCAGTTCGTTCAGACACACGAGACCGAGTGAGGCCGTGTGTGTGTGTGTGCGTGTCTGAGTGTGTGTGTGTGTGTGTGTGTGTGTGTGTGTGTCTGAGTGTGTGTGTGTGTGAGGAATGCTAACAGAGAGAAAGGAATGATGTGTGATTGTGTTCAGTCCCATCAGTCACTATGAAAACAACGTGTGTGTGTGTGTGTGTGTGTGTGTGTGTGTGTGTGTGTGTGTGTGTGTGTGTGTGTGTGTGTGTGTGTGTGTGTGTGTGTGTGTGTGTGTGTGTCGTCCTCTTCATTGTGCGACCGGAGCTGAACCAAGAAAATCACTGCAACAACAAACAAACAAACAAACAAACAAGTTAGTAGTGATGACGTCATTAGAGATTTTCTTGTCAGAGAAATAACTGAATCAAAATATAATGACATTACTGATTATATGTGACCTGATCCATCAAAATGAGTCACATTGACCCAAATTTCAAAGTTGAGATTTTGGTATCAATGGAAAGATTAGAAAATAAGCTTTAAAATGATTCCCTAGTCAGAGTCAGACATTTGATGGTTTTCGAGATGTGTATGATTACACGCTCCCTATAGGGCCCCTTGTTGTCATAGATGCAGCATTCAATGACCCTCGGAAAGCAGAGAATCTCACAATTCAGTTGCTTTTTACAGCTCGTCTCTATCATAAACGGTTCAGAAGTTGTCATGTTTTGTTGACATTTTGTAAAACATGTGCAAGCGTGTACGTTCGGGTTAGCATCGATGCTACGCTCTGTTAGCATCGATGCTACGCTCTGTTAGCGTCGATGCTACGCTCTGTTAGCGTCGATGCTACTCGGTTTAGCATCGATGCTACGCTCTGTTAGCGTCGATGCTACGCTCTGTTAGCATCGATGCTACGCTCTGTTAGCGTCGATGCTACGCTCTGTTAGCGTCGATGCTACGCTCTGTTAGCGTCGATGCTACGCTCTGTTAGCGTCGATGCTACTCGGTTTAGCATCGATGCTACGCTCTGTTAGCGTCGATGCTACGCTCTGTTAGCGTCGATGCTACTCGGTTTAGCATCTGTTTCTGTATCCGTCCCTTCTCGTCATAGATGCAACATTCAATGACCGTCGGAAAGCGGAGAATCCCGCGATTCAGATGCAGTTTACAGCTCGTCTCCATCATGAACGGTTCAGGAGATATTTCATGTTTCGCACCGAAGCAACACTCATTTTCAGAGGGTTTAAGTTGCAGGTCGACTTTAATCATCATTTGCCTGCCTTTTCTCAATTATCTGGACTGTGAAACTTTGGGAGATTGTTTTTGAAAGTCATTGCTTTGAAATTAGGGTAAAAAATGTTTTTTGATTTTCTATGGGTTTTCCACGTTATCAGCTGATTATCTAAAAATAGAACGTTGCGACTTCCGACTCATTTTGATGGAACGGGTCACATATACACAGGATGTCTTAAAGGAGAATTCCGGTCATTTTTGACCCCTAAATCGTTGTCCTGATGGTCACCCAGTGTTGGTTGGAGCAAAAAAACGCGACTAAAATTGCTGCAGACAAACCAGAGTTACCATGGCTACCCGGCGCTAGGGATACACGGCAGAAACTCAAACATCTCACCAAGAATATTTGTCTTATTTCTAGTCAAAACAAATCTCATTCTACTTAAAAAAAGACTCATCACATTAAAAGCAGCTTGTTTTTAGACACTTTTTACTTCTTTCAAGCAGATTTTCACTTGAAATAAGTAGAAAAATCTGATAGTGGAGCAAGTTTTTCTTTCTTATTACAAACACAAACAGATTTTTCTACTTATTTCAAGTGAAAATTAGTTTGAAACAAGTGAAAATGATCTAAAAACAAGTTAATGTTTAGGTGATGAGTCTTATTTTAAGTGGAAAGAGATTAGTTTTGACTAGAAATGAGACATTTGGACAAGAAATAAGACAAATATTTTTAGAAAGATTTTGAGTTTTTGCAGTGTAGCCACAACGCTAACCCATGGGGGCAATTCTTTATAACCACAACAAAGACTCAGAAAACAATCAGATATCTCTGGTACATGACTGGAATCCTTAGAGACACCACTGAACTCATATAGTGTAGAGTAGAAACAGTAGAAACTTTGTGTTTTTAACTCTGAAACATCCCAGAAAGACATTACTATCCCATCACAGAGAGAAACTAACACTTTGTCCTTGTTGAGATGATTTCTTTACTAAAATAAAACGGTCAGAGATATTTTGGACATTACCACTGCACTGCTCCACCGGTTATTGTTGTTTTCTGAGTGTTGGTTGTGGTTGAAAGAATTGCCCCCATGGGTTAGCGTTGTGGCTAATATCCCTAGTGCCGGGTTGCCATGGTAACTCTGGTTTGCCTGCATCAATAGGACGAATCTCCTTGTTGTTTACAACTACTTTCTGGTAGAAAACCAGCATGAGAACAATAGTGACAGACGAGAGTTTCTCTATATTTATCTCATTTTTCACGTCACTATATCACCGTTTAGACTAATCTGATGTTTGTAAAGTTTATAAAACCAATGATTGGACAAACATTACTATTTACGTGTTCACATTTTTGTAATTAGTCATAGTTATCATAGATTAGCCGGGCTAACGGTTAGCTACCTGTTTAACTTTAATAACTCAGTGACTCAATAAACGCTCCATGAAAAAATATTTTCTCCAGCGGATATCTGAGTTCCAACATGACTGAGCTAACTGGAGTAGTTTCATGTCGTGTCCCACAACGGGAGGGTTTTAACAGCTGACGTCCTGCTGTTAGCTTAGCTGCTGCTGTTAGCTTAGCTGCTGCTGTTAGCTTAGCTACCGTTAGCTGTCCCTGTCAGCTGAGCCACTGATGCTTTCTAGACACTGTGATTCCCCCAAACTGAATAAATCCAACACATAGCAACACAAAACACACACACAGAAATAGTAATGTTTCTTCAATCATTTCAGATTTGTCTAAACAGTGATAGGGCCTGAAAAATATGATATATAGCTAAACTCTCGTTCGTTACTATTGATCTCATTCACATTACAGCTGGTTTTCTACCAGGAAGTAGAATGTAAACAACAAGGAGATTCGGTCTATTTTAGTCACGTTTTTTTTGCTCCAACCAACACTGGGCGACCATCAGGACAACGATCCTTTAAGTTAGTGTTGTGTTCAGGCGTCCAAACAAAAACTGGACATTTGAACTTCTGTGTTTTAGTGTGTGTGTGTGTGTGTGTGTGTGTTTTAGTGTGTGTGTGTGTGTGTGTGTGTGTGTGTGTGTACCTGAGGATGTTGGGCAGCTCGGGGCTCCTGTAGATGAACTTGTGTTTGTAGGACAGAGACGACGGGAACGAGACGAACTGGACTTTGTGTCCACTCAGAGACTTGGACTGGGCGGCCATGTTGTAGAGCTGCACACACACACACACACACACACACACACACACACACACACACACACACACACACACACGTACGTTTATTCACTGCCTGCTGTTAGTGTATTGTGTGTAGTTGTAGTTGTAGTTGTAGTTGTGTACCTTCTTCCCCAGGTGGAACGGGACGACGCCGTCATCTTCAGCGTGAAGAATCAACACAGGACACGACATGTGGTTCACACTGACACACACAGACACACACACACACAGACACACACACACACACACACACACACACAGACACACAGACACACAGACACAGACACACACACACAGACACACACACACACACACACACACACAGAGACACAGAGAGAGTGTTGGTTTGTTTCATTCATAAAAATGACTAATGAGCTAAAACTTTATCTTAACGCAGAGGTCAAAGGTCGTCAGCTGTTCTGGGATTTGAACCTGAACCAGAACCTGCAGCAGCTCAGACTGTTTGGCCCTGTCCCATTTCTCCCCCTAGCCCTAAATATTTGCCCTAACCCTATATTTTGCGCGTTCACGTGTAGGGGTAGGGTGTCCCATTACTCTAGGGAGGAAGGGGAAGTGCGATTTTGCCCTTAAAATCAGCCCTCAAAATGTAGTGAGGTCCGATGCTTAAAACGAAGTGGAAGATGAAATTACCCGTTGTCACGATCGATCGCCGTTTAGACAAATCTGAAATGATTGAAGAAACATTACTATTTCTGTGTGTGTGTTTTGTGTCGCTACGTGTTGTATTTATTCAGTTTGGGGGAATCACAGTGTCTAGAAAGCATCAGTGGCTCAGCTGACAGGGACAGCTAACGGTAGCTAAGCTAACGGCAGCTAAGCTAACGGCAGCTAAGCTAACGGCAGCTAAGCTAACGGCAGCTAAGCTAACGGCAGCAGCTAAGCTAACAGCGGCAGCTAAGCTAACAGCGGTAGCTAAGCTAACGGCAGCAGCTAAGCTAACGGCGGCAGCTAAGCTAACAGCGGTAGCTAAGCTAACAGCAGCTAAGCTAACAGCAGGACGTCAGCTGTTAAAACCCTCCCGTTGTGGGACACGACATGAAACTACTCCAGTTAGCTCAGTCATGTTGGAACTCAGATATCCGCTGGAGAAAATATTTTTTCATGGAGCGTTTATTGAGTCACTGAGTTATTAAAGTTAAACAGGTAGCTAACCGTTAGCCCGGCTAATCTCTGATAACCATGACTAATTACAAAATTGTTTAGACTGAGATAAACAAACACAGCCAACGCAACAGGCAACACAACAGCTGGAACCTCCGGCATTTTTCCTGAATGAAAATAGTAGCACGCTCCACTGGTAGCCTATAATTGTAAACATGTGACGTATGTTATCACGTTCGCTACGTTCACTACACTAGTGGTGTCCCATTTCCATAGGGAAAGATTTTCAGCCACTTTCCCTCAACGAGGGGAATTTACGGTTGAGGGCACTCAAGACCAAGTGGAAGTTTTAAGGGGGAGAATTGGGACAGGGAGTCTCAGTCCTGGTTCTGGTTCTGGTCCTGGTTCTACACAGAGCGATAGATATAATTAGTGTTGCACCGATACCGATACTAGTATCGGTAGGGGGCCCGATACGGCACTAAAATGCTGGCATCGGTATCAACGAGTAAAACAAATGAGGCACCGATGCCATTTACTGATATGAACGCAGCGCCTTGTGTCTTCTCTCGCCCGACACTCACTGCTGTGTGATCACACGTGTTCAGTGCATGCCAAGCCAAGTAAGGATGTAAACAATTCAATTAATTGCAGTTAATCCTTTTCAAGGAGTTTTTTGTGAAATGTAAACAAGCAAAGCCGACATAAAGTAGCGGGATCTCTATTTAAATGTGTGCGCAGCGCACTGAGCAGCGCACTGAGCACACACAGGGGACAGAGGAGGTGAGAAGAGACAACAACACTGTTACCTGCTGTATACTGGCCTCAGGCTGAACCATCTCTAAAACACAGAGACCAGTGTGTAACGAGTCAAAAAGCCGCCGTCACTGAGCTGCCAAACCGACGCGGGTCCGGTGTGTTTATCAAAGCTTGTTCTCCGTGCTCAGACACCGGTCGATTTGAGCTGCGTTCAGGCTGCAGTGACGGCGGCTTTTTCACTCGTTACACACTGGTCTGTGGCCAGTATACAGCAGGTAACAGTGTTGTCTCTTTTCACCTCCTCTCTCCGTGTGCGTTGCGCACACATGTAAATAGAGATCCCGCTACGTTATGTCGGCGCGGTCGCTACCGGAGCTTAATTAAAAAAAACCAAAAAAAAGCGCTCGTTGCGGTGCAGCTGAGAGCAGCGGAGTTTCCTCTGCTGCAGCTGATCAGCTGACATGTGGTCAAGACGAAGCTACAGAGTAGACCTGTCACTGTCACAGGTGTCTCTCATCTCATCTCATTATTATAGGACTTCAACCTCAGCGCTCTGTCTTCAGACCTGTCCCTGAACATCACACATGGACAGCATGGAGCTGCCTGTGTGATTGGTTACTGAGTTTATTAATGTTTACATCAGGCTGTGTTCAACCAATCAGTTTATGCTACTGTTATTTATGTATATACAGTAATCATTAGTGTAGTGGCAGGAAAGACCAATTCATGTATCAAATCTATTGTGTTGGTCAAGTCAGAGGAAAAATGTTTGGGGTGTGTTTACTGTTCCTAAATGTAAAAATGCGTTACATTGGACCCTCAACATTATTTAAAGGTTAAATAACGTGTTACTTAAACATTTTTACCAGGTAGGCAATAAAAAAGTTCTACTGGATTATAGTATTAGAAGAAAAAAAGCTCTTATATATTTTTTTCCCCCAAACTGTGTGGTATCGGAACGGTATCGGTATCGGCAGATACTGCACAGCCGGGAATCGGAATCGGTATCGGGGGCCAAAAAATGGTATCGGTGCAACACTAGATATAACAGTTATATCTATCGCTCTGGTCCTACTAACAGAGGGAACTACAGCTCCGAGGTCAGAGGTCACCTACTTCTCATCGCTAGCGAAGCGGATGTTGTTGGCTGTGATGGCGTCCAGGAAGAACCAGTCGAAGCCGGGCAGATACCGGTACACCTGACACACACACACACACACACACACACACACACACACACACACACACACACACACACACACACACACACACACACACACACACACACACACACACACACACACACACACACAATAAAACTATGAAATAAATGTAAACAGGGTTCCTACACATTTGAAATGTCCAAATTCCATACTTTTTCCACACCCTAATTTCCAGACTTCTTGTTAAAAAAAATTCAAATAATTTTTGATATTTGAGTAAATAGTTGTGCATTATATATATTAAAAAAATCATGCATTTAATCATTTGTTTTCATTATTCTGAATGTGTGTGCCATTATGTAACCAAATAATTTCCAGGAGATTGTAGCTATAGGTACTATAGTGCATACAAAAATAATTAACCTAGATAACTTCAGATAAGACCAAACCCAGATAAGTATTAAGATAAATATATTTCCATACAATAATTTCCCTTCTCCATACTTTTCCAGACCTGGAAATGTATCAAATCAAATTCCATACTTTTCCATACTTGCGTAGGAACCCTGTGTAAAGAAAGAAGCTGAACTCTTTCTTCTCTGGACAGTTTGTTCTTCTAAAGACTTGAGTGATGTCACTTCCTGCTGAGGACGTTGGACTGAACCATTACTTTTAAAACGGGGGAACTGGTTTTATTTGTTGTTACAGGGTTGAACATGATCAAATGTTGGCATTTTTTGTATTGTTTCAGTTCAAGTAGTCAGGAATATTATTATATCAACCAAAAAACAACAGGTTCATTGCAAATTTATTTGTTTTAAATTCAATGACAAAGTGACTTTGGTCGTCTCCTCTTCAGCAACTCATGAAACTTTAAAGAAAAAAACATTTCTAATGTTTTATATGAACATCTGTGTGTGTGTGTGTGTGTGTGTGTGTGTGTGTGTGTGTGTGCGTTACCATGGAGAAGGGGTGGCTCTTGGCCTCCTCTCTGATGTTGGTGAACGGAGACTCCAGGATGAGAGCGTCCGGAGGAAACCCTGACAACACAACACAAACAGACACACAGCTGTCATTCAAGACTTTTATTGTGAAAGGTAGCCTACTTCCTGTTCCATGAACATCACAGTGACCTCTGCACTTTACTCTGAAAATATGACTTTATTTTGAAAGGTTGTAGTTTTTAAAGATGAAATTTCACAGTAAAAGTTTTGATTTAAATGTTGAAACTTCAGGTTTTTCTTCTGTGTGTGTGTGTGTGTGTGTGTCAGGTGTGTGTGTGTGTGTTTGTGTGTGTTACCTCTCTCACACAGTCGTCTGACCAGGTTTGTGGCGACTCTGAGACAAAAAGACAAAATAGTGGGGCGGATTAGCTCAATATTTTACACCAATCGTTCACTTTGTGATAAAAGCATGAAATTTGGTGGATGTGTTGGTGAATATGTTTCAGACAAATCTGGATATTGGGCCACCTCAAAAGCGCCCCCTAGTGGCCGTGGCAGCCATTTGTTATGCGAATAAATGAATGATGAATAAAAACTGCCCTTTTATTAATACCAACTGGTGATGTATTGTATATTGTTGGAAAGCCTGATTAGTCACCTTTACAACGAGGTGCAGCTTGTAAGGATCGTGCATTCATGGAAGGAGCAACGGGGCTAAACGTGTGGGTAGCGCCCCCCCACAATGTGCATCCCCTGTGGGGCAGATTAGCTCAATAAATCACAAGAATTGTTTATTTTGTGACAGAAGCACAACATTTGGTGGAGGTGTTGGTGGATACATTTTTGAAACATGGTTTTTAAGGACCCTTAAGATGTCTACTTAAGATTTTTGCTTGTTGCCCGGGTCAACTAATGTCCCATGGGGGTTTTTTTGGTGGCCATTTTGAATTTATGTCTGCACGAATGGCGAAAAGGCCAATTTTCATAACTCCTAAACCAGACATCATACAAAGACAAATGAACACACTTTTTCTGATAATTATGACACTATAATACATAGTTGGTATTATTAAAAGGGCAGTTTTTATTCATCATTCATTTACTCGCATAACAAATGGCTGCCACGGCCACTAGGGGGCGCTTTGGAGGTGGCCCAATATCCAGATTTGTCTGAAACATATTCACCAACACATCCACCAAATTTCATGCTTTTATCACAAAGTGAACGATTGTTCAGCTAATCCGCCCCACTAAAAAACAAACAGATTGAATCACAGGTGTGTTTGTGTGTCTGTGTGTGTGTCTATGTGTGTGTGTGTGTTTGTGTGTCTGTGTGTGTGTGTGTGTGTGTGTGTGTGTGTGTGTGTGTGTGTGTTACCCGGTCCCCAGAGAGTGTCCCCAGATGTAAAGTGGTTTTTTATCCAGTCGTTGTTTCAGCCAATCGTAGATGAAGAGAGCGTCTGACGTCATCCCCCCCTCCGATGGAGAGCCGTCCGAGTCGCCCCAGCCTGCGCGCACACACACACACACACACACACACACACACACACACACACACACACACACACACACACACACACACACACACACACAGTGAGTGCGCTGCAGCAGCAGTGAGTCAGTCAGTCAGTCAGGAGTTGGTTCAGTCTCTCACCTCTGTAGTCGAACGTCACCACGTGGTAACCTAACGAACTGAGGACCTGAAGGAGGACAGAGGGGGGGGGGGGGTAGAGGGGGGGTTAATGAGTTGTCATGGTGATGATAATTAATAAACCAAGATTCAACAAACACACAAGAAACGTGTGTCATGTATAAAGAAATCCTGTTCCCTGGTCTAAAAGTCAGAATCTGAATGAGATTCTGGTGAAATCCCTCAGATCAGGTCTGTGGTTAAAAGGGATAGTTCAACATTTTATCAAATTGGCCCCATTGCCATAATCCCTATAGTCATAGCAGTAGGTTCGTTACCTTTAATTGTCGGTGCAAGCTGTTTTTAGAACGGCGGAGCAGAGCCGTGAGCTGCTCAGAGCTACGCTACGGAGGCTCATTATGGGATTTCTCAGTTGGTTTCCCTCCATCAAACTCATCAAATACACAATCCAACAACTCAACAATAACGCTCTGGTGGACAAGTTGTGAGCTGCACATTCACCACGCTATGAGATAATAACACAACGTTACCACACAGAGTTGTTGTAGAGGGAAACACAGAGACTGTTGATGAAAAACTGTCCCTGAAGGCAACGTGCATCAGCGGTTTTGCATGAATCTCCCTCTAAAACAACTCTAACTCCTAACCCTTTCTAAGCCTAAACTATTTTATTCTCCTAATTATTGTATCTGTGGTAAAAATGATGGAATCACCGCTCCTGGAGGGTCTAATGGTCTAATGGTCTAATGGTCTAATTTGTGTCAGTTTAGGGGCCTTGATGTGAATAAGTTTGAGAACCGCTACTACCGGCCCATGGGACACGAGGTGGAAATCAGCCGTGCAGCTACAATCTCTTTTCATATTTACATTTTTCTTTTAAAATGTTCATTAATATGTTTTGTCCCATTTCTAAATAAATAAACTTGTAAACTTATCAATGATGAGTAAAACATGTTTAGTATAAACTACATACTAATGAGTATTTATGTGTTATAAACGATGAATACAGTATTTATTAATGTTTAATAGTGTGTGTACTTGTTATAAAGTGTTACCAAGATGATGAAAAACTGTCCCTGAAGGCAACGTGCATCAGCTGGTTTTGCATGAATTTCCCTCTAAAACAACTCTGTGTGGTAACGTTGTGTTATTATCTCATAGCGTGGTGAATGTGCAGCTCACAACTTGTCCACTAGGGGTGGGAGAAAAAATCGATTCACATAAATATCGCAATATCATTTTTGACGATTTTTAAATCGATTTTTTTTTTCAAAAATTGATTTATTTTTTATTTTAAAATTTTTTTTAAATATTGTGCAATGTGCATTTGTTCGCCTTTTTTACATCCAGAGAGTCCAGGTTTTGAAAAGGGTTTAAGTTCACTTTATAATGGAGTATGTTAATTTATAGTCTCCTACAGTATTTGTGTGCAGATAAATGTTATAAATGCTAAAGACTAAAAATCATAGAGAGAATCGGCAATATCGTAGAATCGCAACATGCAAAAAATCGATTTAAAAATCGTCAAAAAAGATATTGCGATATTTATGTGAATTGATTTTTTCTCCCACCCCTAGTGGACAAGTTGTGAGCTGCACATTCACCACGCTATGAGATAATAACACAACGTTACCACACAGAGTTGTTTTAGAGGGAAATTCATGTAAAACCACTGATGCACGTTGCCTTCAGGGACAGTTTTTCATCATCAGTCTCTGTATTTCCCTCTAAAACAACTCTGTGTGGTAACGTTGTGTTATTATCTCATTGCGTGGTGAATGTGCAGCTCACAACTTGTCCACCAGAGCGTTGTGGAGTTGTTGGATTGTTTATTTGATGAGTTTGATGAGTTGGATTATGGCGATGGGGTCAATCTGACAAAATGTTGAACTGTCCCTTTAAAGGGTTTTATGTGTTGTGTAGTTCTCACCTTGTACAGCTGAACTCTGTGGTCTCCTCCTCTGCACACAAACACAACAACAACAAGTTACTGACACCTGTGTGTGTGTGTGTCTGTGTGTGTGTGTGTGTGTGTGTGTGTGTGTGTGTGGGGGGGGGTGAGGGGGGGGGGGGTCACCTGGTTCCTGCGTTTCCGTGGAGATAGAGGATGACGGGGTGGGAGGAGCTAAAGGTGGAGTCGTACCAGTCGCCTTGTTTCCCCTGAGCCTCTCTCCACATGAGAGCAGGGACCGTGTGCCTGCAACACACACACACACACACACACACAGAGACACACACACACACACAGTTACACACACACACACACACACACACACACACACACATCATTACTCTGATGCTTTACACTTTTACCCACTAGACACCTGAACCTGTCATGTCATAGCCTCAGTGTGTGTCTGTATGTGTGTGTGTGTGTGTGTGTGTGTGTGTCTCAGTGTGTGTGTGTGTGTGTGTGTGTGTGTGTGTGTGTGTGTCTCAGTGTGTGTGTGTGTGTGTGTGTGTCTCACCACACTCCGATCTTCAGTCCGGCCTCGGGCTCCAGGTACAGGTTGTGTGTGTGGTTCAGTCCCTGGTCCAGAGGTCGCTTCAGGTCAATGAAGTACGGCATCCTCACTGTGGGGGGGGGGGATTACAGTTACTCTGTCAAAGTAATGTAACTAACTGCATTTCATTACATTCTGATTGCTTTGAATGAAAGTTCTCAACTGGTGGTTTCACACTTCCAGACCTGACGGTGTCAAACTCCACATACACACAAAAAACTGCTGGGTTAAAAAATAACCCAACCTGAACCCAACTGCTGATCAAAACAGGGACAGAACACGCGCTGGGTTGTTTTGACCCAAGTGCTGGGTTTCCCCCGTTTAACCCAGAATGCTGGGTTGTTCATTTGACCCAACTAGTGAGTTAAAGTAACTCTATTGCTGGGTTAAAATGACCCATGTGCTGGGTTATATCTTGCCCCATTGCTATTCACCACTTTCCGTAGAACGCCGCTGGGCGTCGCCATGACACTCAATTCACCGACAAGTCGGTTTCGCACTTCTGTCTCACTTCAAGCAGAATGGAGCTAGCCTAGTAGTCTGTCTTAGAAGTGTTTTTATTATTATTACAAGTTCATAGAATGTCCTCCGGTACGACATGTGCTGTTGTTGGATGCACAAACAACTCAAGGAAAGTTAAAGATTTTATGAATGGAGCCTGTAACGACCATAAAGCCAATCGCAAGAGTTGTGGATTTCTTTCTTTATTTTTTGCTTGTCTGCATCACCTGTTTAATGCGAGGTGGAGATTACGCCGCCGCCGCATCAGCTGACTCCTCTGACTGGCGGAAAACGTTTAATTGCCTACCGGTATGTTGATTTACACAGGTTACACACCGCTACGTAGCCACGACAGTGATCACTGAGGGTGTGCGGTGTGCAGTGTGCATCAGCTGTTTAATGCGAGGTGGAGATTACGCCGCCGCCGCATCAGCTGACTCCTCTGAGTCAGTCTGACTGGCGGAAAACGTTTCCCTACCGGTATGTTGATTTAGGTACACCTCTACGGAGCCAGGACAGTGATCACTGAGGGTGTGCAGTGTGCATCAGTCCACACACTTAAAACTTTTGGACCGTTTTGAGCGCACCATCCTGGCTTGTGCTTCTTTGAATGTCGCGCTTTGACTCCCGGTCCCGTTCACTCCCGTTTACATTTTTTCCCGTCACGTCCCGATCACGTGATTCAAAATAAATTGACTCCCGAATCCCGCGGGAATCCCGATAAAATGTCAGCCTCTATTGTGGATGTCCGGTTGCTACGTTAGCCGCTAGCTGTTGCTACGTAAACAACCGACTTCCGGGGTGGTGTGACGCAATGGATCATGGGAAAATAAAGTGGTGAATAACGTCTGGCTGCAGCCTGTAGGACACGGCCAGAGGGCCAGAGGGCCAGGTGCTGTCACGTGACCTTATCCCTCCACTTGCCACACCCACAAACTCAAAGTTTTGGTTCTGAACCATCTGACGCCATGGCGAAGCGGTTTGTGTTTTCGCCTGCGGTGTGGTGAATCCGAGTTCGATCCCCGCTGGTTTCACATTCCGAAAAATTTAGTTTTTTAATTTATATTCCAAGTTTACATTTTGAGTTTGAGTGAGAAGTGTAATTGTGCCGTTGGTTGGGTTTAGGCAATGAAGAAAGGAGTTGGTTAAGTTTAGTAAAAAGACCAGGTAGAGTGTAGACAGGCCAGATAAGTAGAGAGAGTCCAGGTAGGAAACCTTGAATATAAATTTAAAAACTAAATTTTTTCGGAATATGAAACCAGCGGGGATCGAACTTGGATTCACCACACCACAGGCGAAAATGCAAACCGCTTCGCCATGGCATCAATATACACTTAAACTGTCAGTTTGTTCATATAGTTTACTAGCCAATCAGAGGGGGGAAAGACAGGACTTTCCCGGACCTATCCCACGAAAAAAAAACCCCAGAAGAATTACGATGGCAAGTTACATCACCAAAATGTACCGGAACGTTTACTAAAGTTCAAATAATTGTTCATTCAATAAATATTCAATAGTAATCCATTCATTCATTACTTACTCTCTCTATCATCTAAATCACCTAAATCTACCGTGTCCGCCATCTTTACGTCGTCACGTGACAGCACCTGGCCGTCTGGCCCTTTGGCCGTGTCCTACAGGCTGCAGACAGACCTTACTCCCCCATTGCCCTGCTACTTTTACTTTTTTAATTGATAATATTAATAATAAATATGATAAATAATGATAATCATATCTATAACTGTTAATAAATGTCATAGAATAAAATCCATTAAACCCCCCCTTTGATCTAAGAATGGGAAATGAGATCATGCTATTACCACAACCTATTAAGACTAGAGGAAAGTTATTATTGTTATTAACCTACCAGAAAATCCTGTTGTGTCTGGTCCAACTGCTCACAGAAAGACCCAGAACGTTTGACAAGGAGCAGGGAAATGAAGAACGACCCAGCAGTTGGGTCAAAGTAACCCAACCAGGTGTTCAGATAGGATTTAACCCTCACAACCCATTTCACCCAGCATGAAACAACCCAACAGTCTGTTTACAGAAATAACCCAGCATTTTTTTGTGTGTACCACTGGGGGTTAAAGACACTGAGTGTTTTCCTCCATCCCATAATATGTGAAACAGTTTTGAGTCAAGAGAAATGAAGAAACTCCTGAAGAATTTGCATCTAGACCTTCACAACCAGAGAGCCAATCAGAGAGCCAATCAGACAGCCAATCAGAAGTGTTGATTTACTTTCAAAATGAAAGCAGAAACAGGTGTGTCTTTGTTTGTTAGTTCTGTTAGTTTGGGGGCGGAGCTTCAGGTTGGTGAGTGTTTTATTGTGAAAGTCTGAGCAGGAAGTGAGGATGACGAAGACTCACCGAAGTTGAGGAAGACGAGTTTGGCCTGAATGGACGGACAGAGTTTGATGATGAAGGGGACGGAGACGTAGAGGACGAGCAGCCACAGGACGACGCGCTTCAGCTTCCCCAGCAGACCCAACCTGAGGACAGGGGGAGGAGTTAAAACTGGACCGGACCGGACCGGACTGGATTGGACCGGACCAGACCCAACCTGAGGACACGGAGACAAGTTAAGACCAAGGGGGCAGTTGTCGGTCTGAGAAGTGAAGTCACTTCCACGTTCAACAAGCTGCAATCCCCTCTTCTTCCTCTGGGGGCTGGTGTCAGAAAGCAGCATTCCCCATAGACCCCCATGTTAAAATCACCCACTTTACATCCTCAATAAACATGTTAAAAGCCTGGTGTCAGAATGTTTTCTGGTCTCAACCGATAGTTTCTACCCCCGCACACACTCTGAGGGGGGTGAAGTTTTTAAAACTCTACCGTTTTACTGTTATTAGGCTTAAAATTCTGGCCAATCAGGGCGCGGAAACGTTGAGTGACAGGTCCGGAGACCGCTGCGGACCGCTTCTCGGCCGGCCAACCGCCGCACCGCTCCAAATATGGCAAGTAGAATCCAACATGGCGCAGTTCAAACCCCCGTAGTAGCGGCACAAAACAGACTCCCCCAAACCAATGGCTGACGTCACGGTGCTACGGCCGTTCTCTTTACAGTCTATGGTTAAGGCTGGACTGGATCAGACCGGACCGGACTAGACCCAACCTGAAGACACGGAGACAAGTTAAAGGGACAACGAGGAGTTTTGGAAAGCGAAGTGTTCTCATACTACATTTACCATGAGCCTCTGCGCACACGGTGAAATTCTTTGACCGTCTAATTGGAGATAAATCTCTACTAAACCCGGCTGGAAAAAAATCGCCGCGGGGGCAACTACGTTTTTGACGGCGATGTGTTTTGATATTAGCGTTAGCTGTTGTTAGCCACGTAGCTCAGCTACTTAGCTTCAACTGTGTTTATATTGATTACATAGCAGATTGTCTCGTTTAAATGTCTGAGTGTAATTTTATTATGTACCATGGGACCGCGGATGGAAATTAGCTTTCCAGCTAAATCCGACATATTTACAGCAATTAATAGTTTTTTTTTTGTATGTTCATGAATATGTGAGGTCCCATTCCAAATAAACCATTAAATAAATAAATAAATAAACAGATTAATAAGTAATACGGTATCGATAACGTCTCTGTGTCTTCACGCTGGTCCTGTTGCTGCGGTGCTGATCATCAGACACGGGCTCAGAACCAGAACCAGCACTGGAAGCAGCTCGGTGGAAAAGCTTGTAGCTAGTAGCAACAAGCTAGTATGAACTAGAGCACTGGAAAAGAGAGTAGCGACAGCATTGGTCCAGTGGAAACGCCCCCTGGTGGTGGATATGGGTTTTGCAAATGCGCCCAAGAGCTGCATCTCTGCAGTGTTGGTGAATGAGTAAGTGCGGTATTTTCAATAATTTAAGGACATTTATAGATCACCCACGTTAATAGCATCATCGTGGACCCTTTTACAGATAAATATTAACATATAGTGGCCATTAATTGTTGTGTCACGAATGCTTGCTGTTTTAAATGATAAAGATAAGTCCACTAAAGTGTCATACCAGTTTGCGCGCTAAATTCAACTGTGTTAGCTAACTGTTCGCCACTTAAGCCTGTGTTTTCTTTAGTTTGTTTGTTTGGTCAAGCAAGTTATTGTGCTGCTGGCTTTTATTTTATTTCCATGCGAGGTTTTTTATGTTATTTATTTTGACAGCTGGTGGTTGCTTAGCAACGGTAAAGCGTCCGCTCGTCCACTTCTGTGTTTGTCCGCTGTGTGACCGGTAGTACTGTAAACAGCTCCGTGTGTTTTTATTAATTATCATTTTTTTAATCAAAATTGGAGGAAAAACTTAACATAATACGTTTTGGGTTTGATTTTGTCACATTTTGTAATGGTTTTTAAGTGTTGTCATCTTTTATTTTGTGTGTTATATCTATGTTTATAAAAAAAAAAAACAGTTGTTCAATTCAAATTTTGAAATAAATAAATTATAAGCATAACTTAATATGACCAAGGCACCTAAAAGCAAAAACACGGCAGTTTTAATCAATTTACAAGCAAGTTAGCAACACACATACATTGGAGTGAATGGGTTTCTTGGGCGGATTTGCAACACCCACATCCTGCCACTAGGGGGAGAATAAAGTGACCACGGGAGTCTATGGTGGTGTCGCTACTCTCTTTTCCAGTGCTCTAGTATGAACTATTTATGTGTTGCCTGGCAACAGCCTTGTCTCCCTTCAGTTGCGGAACTATTTCTGTTGGCGGAGCCGAATAAATGATTAAATAAACAAACAAATCATAATCTCTTGTAGTTTATTACTGTTCTAAAATGCGCTCGTAGCACTGTTGTATAAAAGCAATATCACACTGAGGTCGTGCTGTTGTACTGTAACGTTATATCAGCACGGTGGGATTATCTGACCCAATCACAGCCGTGCTGATATACAGTACAACAGCACTCCCTCTACTGTGATATTGCTTAAATAATCAGAATTATTTCAGAATTATTTTTAATCGCACCAAGAAAATCTGTAACTCTAAATCTCTAACAACAACCCCGACCCGTCTGGACCAGAACCTGTTTCACTCAACATCCACCAGGAGAGGAGCCAGAGGTCACGGCAGGTTTAGACCAGAGTGTGTGTGTGTGTGTGTGTGTGTGTGTGTGTGTGTGTGTGGGCTCCGGTGACTCGGCTGCTGTTACAGGATCGGGGGTCTGAATTATTCACGTGAACAGACTCAGAGACCTGGAACCGGGTCAGAACCAGGTTTTAGCCTGATTAACGTTTCTAGTACACTTCCTGTTCTACTGGGCTTTTCAAAATAAAAGACTGAGGCAGAAACTGGAGCCGCAGGAGAGAGAGAGAGAGAGAGAGAGAGAGACATGAACTTCCTGGAGATTAGTGTGTGTGTGTGTGTGTGTGTGTGTGTGTATTATTAGCTGCTGTCGTGCTGCAACCTCAAGGTCACACAGAGGTGAAGCCACCGCAGTGTGTGTGTGTGTGTGTGTGTGTGTGTGTGTGTGTGTGTGTGTGTGTGTGTGTGTGTGTGTCAGTGAGCAGAGACAAAGCCATCGTCTACAACTGATCAGTATCACTATTGATCCATGTATTGATTATTTCTATTTTATTTTATTTTTATTTTATTGACTGAATCTTTATATTATTTTGTTGTATTGAGTTAAAGGTTGAGTCTGGAGTTTTTTGTCCAAAAATAAACACTAGATTTCATCACCTCTGGGCTTCTAGTCCTGTGTGGTGGGGGCTGTGTCTGCCTGTATTTTGGTCTTTGGCTCTGTTTTGTTCAGGTTTTGTTGCACGTGGACGTTTCTGGGTGGAGAGTAGAGAGAGTCACCAGAGAGCGTAGACACTCTCTATGGTGAGAGAGTCTGTGTTTTCTCTCCAGCCAATCACGGAGCTCAGGTGAAGCTACGAGGCTCAGGGCTGCTAGCTAGTTGCACTAGCTGTCTCTGATGCTAACGAGTGCTAGCAGCTAGCACGTCTCTCTCTCTCTCTCTCTCTCTCTCTCTCTCTCTCTCAGCAGCAGCAGTTGTCATGACAACAAAGTAAAATAAATCCAGTCTGAGTGAAGCGCTGGAGCCGCGGACCGATTCCCCACCGTCACCGACAACTAAAGTCTCCACTGGTAACAGGTATAGACCGAATCTCCTTGTTGTTTACATTCTACTTCCTGGTAGAAAACCAGCTGTAATTTGAATGAGATCAATAGTAACGAACGAGAGTTTAGCTATATATCATATTTTTCAGGCCCTATCACCGTTTAGACAAATCTGAAATGATTGAAGAAACATTACTATTTCTGTGTGTGTGTTTTGTGTTGCTATGTGTTGTATTTATTCAGTTTGGGGGAATCACAGTGTCTAGAAAGCATCAGTGGCTCTGGCTCAGCTGACAGGGACAGCTAACGGTAGCTAAGCTAACAGCGGTAGCTAAGCTAACAGCAGGACGTCAGCTGTTAAAACCCTCCCGTTGTGGGACACGACATGAAACTACTCCAGTTAGCTCAGTCATGTTGGAACTCAGATATCCGCTGGAGAAAATACTTTTTCATGGAGCGTTTATTGAGTCACTGAGTTATTAAAGTTAAACAGGTAGCTAACCGTTAGCCCGGCTAATCTATGATAACCATGACTAATTACAAAAATGTGCACACATAAATAGTAATGTTTGTCCAATCATTGGTTTTATAGACTTTACAAACATCAGATTAGTCTAAACGGTGATATAGTGACATGAGAAATGAGATAAATATAGTGAAACTCTCGTCCGTCACTATTGTTCTCATGCTGGTTTTCTACCAGGAAGTAGTTGTAAACAACAAGGAGATTCGTCCTATTAGGGCCGTTGTAGTGAGTTAGCTCGATGCTAACCTCGGCTAGCGCTAGCAGTTAGCATCCGCCGCTAACACCGTCTTCCCAGCTCACCACAACGACATAACAACATAACACCGGAGGCTCCCGGTGTCGGTGACGGTCGGCTATCGGCCCACGGCTCCAGAGCTTCACTCAGACTGTATTTCCTTTCCTTTGTTGTCATGACAGCCGCTGCTGTCTGGGGGCAGGAGGCTACACAGCTTAGCCCGAGACGAACAAACAAAACTCCAGACTCTCCCTTTAAAGCCCCAGTATGTAACTTATTTGTCTTCTTATGATCAAAAATCAAACCTGTCTTTCATAAATGCGTATTTGACTGAAGGTGAATCTCAGCTGCATCCAGATGAAGCTTTCTGGTTCCTTAGAATGAGTTGTTACAAGTCGTTACAAATACAGAAGTGGGCGACGCACCGAACCGAGGCGGCCATGTTGCATCGTGACCGTAGGTAACCACGGAAACGGCCTGTTAAAACTGTCACCACTGTGTAGTGTGAGGAAGGACGGAGGCACTGGTGTTGCATTCAGGTGCAGTCAGGCAGACGGCCGTCGGCAAACCAACCGGATGTCACTTTACTCCACCAGAGAAAGACGGTAAAACAATACCACATCACCATGACAACATGTTGTAATACCACATCACCATGACAACATGTTGTCAGACCACTTGTTTATCCTGTTACATGCAGCGTCTGTTGTCTGTCTGACGTCTGCCCCATTTCACCTGAATGCAACATCAAGAATATTATTGTGTGTTATTGTATTGTATTTTATGTGGTTTTATGTGTATTGTAAGTGGTGAAGCCAAAGACACATTTCCACATTGTGGACAATAAAGATATTGAATTGAATTGACCTATGGCTAAGCCACGCCCCCAAACACGATGAGCCAGTCACAGTGCTCATAGCTAGCCCATACACTGGGACATTCTCTGCTTCCACGTCCATTGAAATGCATTGCAGTTAGTCAGTTTTCATTAGTTTTTATATGTTTTTTCTTGACATTTTAAGTTTAAAATGGTCAAACGGTGTTCATGGGGTACATGCAACTCTGACACTAGGTATCCTGAGGGGCCACGGGGGGATTTTTTTTTTTAACCTTTTCCTAAGCCACATCTCAACCGAGAGAAGTGTCTGCTCTGGATAAAGTTATGCAGTAGACCACAACACCAACTAAACCTGGATAAACTTAACAAGGATGTCTACATCTGTTCTAAGTTAAGCCAACAACGTATTTGAGGCAACATATTGTCAGAGATGTTTAGATGTTAGCCAGTATCACAACTAAGCATAAAGTCCACTAGCTTAATGCTAACGTATAATGTAAAACTCCATAGACAGGCTAACAGAAATTAGCCCGTTGCTATCGACAGCCATAGCAGTAAAGCTAAGTGAAGTTTTGGTGACTTCCAGATGATATTTAATCTTTCTGTCTCCTGTGAAATGTCTCCTACTGTGACAGCTGTTGCCATAGCAACTGTCACCCAATGTTGACTGTTTGTCCCAGTGAGTGGAGGGGGCGGGGCTTAGCCAGAGGTCAATTGAATACGTTCAGATATGCAACCGCACTGCTAGATGGGGGGAATTCCTACGTACTATACCTTTAACTGAATTTATTTACTATTATACTATACACACACACACACACACTTTCACTGACCCTGATCAGTTTACATGGTATCACAGATCTGTTTACATGGTTACGAGGCCGAGGGGGCGGGGCCTGTTTGATTGACAGCTGCCTCGGCGGCGTGTGGGCGGAGTCAGACGACCGACTGGTTACCGTAGAGACGGTTACTACGGGTTCTGTCTCAGCTCTTCTCTGGTTTGTACGACGATAAAAAAAACACTCAGGAAGAAGAAGTGATGAGTCAGGACTTTCAAATT
Source organism: Trachurus japonicus (assembly GCF_045865225.1). Lineage (NCBI taxonomy): Eukaryota > Metazoa > Chordata > Actinopteri > Carangiformes > Carangidae > Trachurus > Trachurus japonicus. The sequence continues at coordinate 976,798 of NC_140921.1, forward strand.
AAAAGCCTCCAGCTCCGAGCAGAGACACACACACACACACACACACACACACACACACACACACACACACACACACAGAGCTGTGAGGTCACGTGGTCATGTGATGTCACAGACGCTGACTCTGTCAAACTCAGACCAGACTTCCTGTGTCGCTGCAGAGAAGTGATGACACACACACACACACACACACACACACACACACACACACACACACACACACACACACACACACACACACACACACACACACACACACACACACACACACACACACACACACACTTCCTGTTTTCACACACACATCTGAAACTTTAACTGAGAACCAAGAACCAGAACTACTCTTCCTCTCCTCCTTCTCTTTTCCTCCTCCCTCCTCTTCTCTCCTCCTCTTCCTCTCCTCCTCCTCTTCTTCTATTTCTATCCTCCTCTTCCTCTCCTTCTCTCCTTCTCTTTTCCTCCTCCCTCCTCTTCCTCTCCTCCTCCTCTTCTTCTATTTCTATCCTCCTCTTCCTCTCCTCTTCCTCTCCTCCTCCTCTTCTTCTATTTCTCTCCTTCTCCTCCTCCTCTTCTTCTCTCCTCTCCTTCTCCTCTCCTCCTCCTCTCCTCTCCTCCTCCTCTTCTCTTTCTCTCCTCTTCCTCTTCTTCTATTTTTATTCTCCTCTTCCTCTCCTTCTTCTCCTCCTCTCCTCTCCTCTCCTCTCCCTCCTCCTCTTCTCCCTCCCTCACCTCCTCCTCCTCTTCTCTTTCTCTCATCCTCCTCTTCACTTTCTCTCCTCTCCTCCTCCTCTTCCTCTCCTCTCCTCCCTCACCTCCTCCTCTTCTCTTTCTCTCCTCCTCCTCTTCCTCTTTCTCTCCTCCTTCTCTCCTCCTTCCTTTTCTCTTTCTCTCCTCCTCTTCTCCTTCTCTCCTCCTTCCTCCTCTCTTCCTCCTCTTATTTCTCCTTCTCTCCTCCTCTTCCTCTCCTTCTTCTCCTCCTCTTCTTTCTCTCCTCTCCTTCTCCTCCTCCTCTTCCTCTCCTCTTCCTCTCCCTCTCCTCCCTCACCTCCTCCTCTTCTCTTTCTCTCCTCTTCCTCCTCCTCTTCTCCTCCTCCTCTCCTCCTCCTCTTCTCTTTCTCTCCTCCTCCTCCTCTTCTATTTTTATCCTCCTCTTCCTCTCCTTCTTCTCCTCCTCTCCTCTCCCTCCTCCTCTTCTCCCTCCCTCACCTCCTCCTCCTCTTCTCTTTCTCTCATCCTCCTCTTCTCTTTCTCTCCTCTCCTCCCTCACCTCCTCCTCTTCTCTTTCTCTCCTCCTCCTCTTCTTCTATTTCTATCCTCCTCTTCCTCTCCTTCTCCTCTCCTCTTCCTCTCCTCTTCCTCCTCCTCTTCCTCCTCGTTGACCTATTTTTATCCGTGACCTCTCTAAACGAGGTCACGTCGGCTTCCTGCTGATTCAGCAGTTTTTCTGCCGACTCATCTTTTCTTCATCAGTCCAGATGTTTCACTTTCTTTCTTTCTTCCAGATGTTTTGTTTCTATATCTGGGTCTCTACCCCCCCTCCTCCTCTTCTTCACCTCTCTGTTTAAAGATGGAGTCAGGTGTGTGTAAAGGTCACACAGGTGATGTAACACACACACACACACACACACACACACACACACACACACACACACGCGCGCGCGGTGTGATGAGGATTAGCCGCCGCTCCACCTGACTGACAGATTAACTACGGCAGCAGACGAGGGTCATGTGACCTCTGCTGCTGCCTTCACTGACTCTTCACTTCTCTTCATTATTGATCCTGAGCCTCATCACGACGCGCTTTATTTTGAAAACCTCAACAGAGGTCAGAGGTCAGAGGTCACCGAGGTCAGACCGGAGAGACCAGTCAGACCGGTTCAGACTGGTTCCACCTGAACTCAGACGACTCATCAATACCTTCAGTTTCTGATCGATCTGGACTCAGAGTTACACAGGACTGGTTTCATATAAGGAGGCTCTGCTTTTATTTTGAAAGGTCTTGATTTTATATTTCATTCTTTAGTTTTTTTCTTTGATTTTAAACTGAATTTGATTTTTAACTTTGTTTTGTTATTGATCGATATTGATGTTTGTTATGAACCTGAATCCAGTGTGTGTGTGTGTGTGTGTGTGTGTGTATAAAGTTAATTTCTCCTCTTCATCTCTTCAAACTCTTGTTTTATTCTCTTGTCTCGGTTTAACATGTTTCCATCTCTCTCTCTCTCACTGCAAAAACTCAAACTCTCACCAAGAATATTTGTCTCATTTCTAGTCAAAACAAACCTCATTCTACTTAAAATCAGACTCATCACATAAAAAGCAGCTTGTTTTTAGACACTTTTTACTTCTTTCAAGCAGATTTTCACTTGAAATAAGTAGAAAAATCTGATAGTGGAGCAAGTTTTTCTTTCTTATTACAAGCACACAAAAAAACTTGCTTTCACTGGCAGATTTTTCTACTTATTTCAAGTGAAAATGTGTTTAAGAACTTGTTCTTAATTGATTCTGCCTGGTTTAATAAAGGTTAAATAAATAAAAAAAAGTTTGAAACAATAGTGAAAATGATCTAAAAACAAGTCAATTTTTAGGTGATGAGTCTTATTTTAAGTGGAAAGAGATTAGTTTTGACTAGAAATGAAACATTTTGATGAGAAATAAGACTATAGAATATTCTTGGAGAGATTTAGAGTTTTTTGCAGTGCTCTGCCTCCCGGTCCCGGTGCTGTCTCACCTGGTTCTGGGTCTGGGTCTGGGTCTGGGTCTGGGTCTTACCTCCTGAACGGTTTGCGGTCCATGCTCCGCTCCTCCTCCGGGCCCTGGCGGCCGCCGGCTGCCGCTGCCCGCTGCTTCAGGTCCGGATCGCTGTCCAGCAGAGTCCCGGTGGTCCCGGTGGTCCCGGTGGTTCCGGTGCCGGTGTCAGGCTCCGCGGTCACCGAGTTATTCCGCTTTCGCATCCCTGAAAAACCCGTGTAGAAGTTAAATAAACCAGGTGAGAAGCAGCCAGACCGACAGACAGACCGAGCTGCGGGCTGCAGGCCGACGAGCTGCCGGGGAGAGGCGCGGAGAGAAGCCGGGGAAGAGGCGCTGAATCCCGGCTACGCTGCCTCCAGCTGCTCGGCACTGAGACCCGCAGAGACGGAGCAGCTGATCCGAGCTGAGAACCAGCAGCCAATCACAGAGCAGCTGAGCCCGAGCCGAGCCCAGCAGCCAATCAGAGAGCAGGGGACAGGGAACACGTGGTCTCTACTGTGCTGCGTTCACGGTCTCAGGGGAGCGTCGGAGCAACGACAACCAAAACAAAACCGGTTTATGGGAATAAAAGGAGGAAAAAAAGAGCTGAGCTGGTGCATGGTGCGTTCAAACACACCCCGGAAAACTAGACACCGGCGGAGCAGGAGGGAGGGAGAGGCCGTGAATGTGTCACTGTCTGAGTGAAAACAACAAACACACCAGTAGATATTTATCATAAGAGATAAAATAACACACACACACCCTGTTTCCCGCACTACTTTCATGAAAACGCCTTTCAGAGAGTGAGTGATGCGTTCAAATGTCGAATCTGTTACAATCAAACAAACAAGAGCCCCAAAACATTTTAAACTTACAACAATCAGCTCATGTTTAAACCTAAATGATGAGTTGTTCTCAAACATTTCACCTGGATAAATAAAATAAATAAATATAAGTAGGAAACAAACGGGATATCTGATATGGCGTTCACTGTCTTCACTTGAAATTACGTTTAATTGATTATCAGATTGGTTGAATGAATGAATGAATGGGTGTTTATTTCGATCACAGCATCAAAATTTCAACAAAACAAATTCAAGGTAGTAACAAATACTATATAGCTGGTCGTAAAGGGGTTGCGGCTGCAGCAAAGCTAATAGCTGCTGCACCTCGTTTCTCATTTCATTATAAAAACCATAAGCAGTCTGATCAGAATGGCTCATATACATACACACACACACACACACACACACACACACACACATACATACACATCCCAGATAGCAAATGTTTTGGCTGTATTCTGGCATCCTTTTGGCATTTTTGGCTTTCTTTTGGCTTTGTGAAAGCCCTTTGGCTCAAATGTGGTATGGTTTTGGTTAGCCTTAATAGACAAAATTGGTGCCAGCAATATATGGCTGAGTTATGGCATATATCTGGTTAACCAAGACATTGGGCAAAGGGCGGGATAATATAGAAGGGTGGTATGGCACGTTTATGGCAAGCCAAAAGATGAAGCAAAAGGCGGGATCAAGTAGAGGGGTTGGTATGGCATGTTTATGGCAAGCCAGAAGATGAGGCAAAAGGCGGGATCAAGTAGAGGGGGTGGTATGGCATGTTTATGGCAAGCCAGAAGATTGGGCAAAGGGCGGCAACGTCCGATGGTTTGTTTTGGCATGTGTTTGTAAAGCCAAAGGATAGCCAAAAGACCAAGCAAACGGCGGGAATTTGTACACAGTTTCAACTGACGACAGCCCTCCTACTTCATTTTCTCAAGCTGATCAACACGGAGGTATGTACATGATATTATAGACATTTAAATTTAGTAAAATCTGATTTTCTATCATTGCCTTGTTTAAATACCCGATAAGGTTTACGTTTTCTGCACAGTTATGTTAATTTTTCCTATTTCGATGGCAAAACTGCTGTGAGCTATGAGCTAACTCGTAGCAAACAGGCACAGCCAGCTCATTCAATTTAACTACATCAATGACATGCACAGAGAACTTAATAGATACAGTACACTGGCAGTGAGTATATGAGATAGTTTAATGTAATTAATGTAATTGGTGACTACACTTTGCACAGATAGTAGCTAACTTAGCTAGCAACAATCAGTCATTCCTTTAGCCTACAGTGAATATCTGCTGAAAGCAGCATAGCCTACCATTTAGCAGGTTGCAGGTCATAGCCTAGCCTACCATTTAGCGTTGAAAGTATCCACCAAAAAAGCATTGCTCATGTTGCTGTGCTTTTTAGCAATAATCTAGTGAGCTGCCAGGCAGGAAAACACAAAGAAAACTCCAAACTTAAGCCAAAGAGTATAGCAAGAAGCTCTAACTGCCACTAGGTGGTGTTGTGATAGTGCTGCCACCAATTTGGACTGAAAAGGCCTACTGCTGTGAAACGTTTTGTTATATTAAACCCACTTTATTCTCTGCCATATGTGGGGAGAAATCTAATTATCTGTGATTTAATTGCTTCGTTGCTTTTCAGTTATAAGCATAATATGCATACTTTTTTACATCCTATTTTCCTCTGCAGAACACTGAGCAAATGATGGCCCTGGAAGGAAACCCAGCCTCTTCCTGAAATTTAAAAGGATTTGGTGAGCTGCCTTTGATTTTATTAGAGTAGGGCAATGTAATGGTGGGCTAGTTGATTTGAAAATCAATGTAGGTAATTCTCTCAATATTTTCAGGTCATCTCTCTTGGACCTTCTGGGCCTGCCACTTTGAAGGTTACGGTATAGAGCTCCGGACCCCACGTGACCTCCAGCGTTCGAGCGGCCATTTTGGCAGGAAACTGACCAGCTCCGAAGCATTGACTGTAAGCGCCGAAGCCGTCTGAGTTCACATGATCTCACTTTAATTCCAACACATTGGACTTAATATAAAAAAAACTAAATGGATTAAATATTACCGACCCTTATAATGCCCCCGGGGTGCTTTTCAAAAATATTTTCGCCGAACAGGACGTCCTAGACCTGCAGTATCTGGACACAGCTACCTGATCAACTACTCTACAAGCATACAAAAGCCGGCTTTATGCTCTTTGTGCTCCACAAAATGACACAAGCAGGAAAGACGGTGACAAAAAGAAAAGAAAGAGGCAAACACATATAAGCTGTGAGTCTCCTTCGCCTCCAGCCTTTCCAAGCTGACCCACCCCGGACAGCTACGAGCTAACGTTAGCCATGCTACACTGCATTAACTGGGATGATACGACACTTACCCTTCTAGTGAGGATACAGCAGGTTATGCTGGTAGATTCCACAGCTGGACGTTCATCACAAAGCCAGACTGTGTCCATGTGTAACCCTCCAGGCTTCTGTATGCTTTTAGAGCAGCGCTATGCAAAGTTGATCAGGTAGCCTAACTTAGCTGTGTCCGGATACTGCAGGTCTGGGACGTCCGCCGGCGGCCGGAGATACTTTTGAAAAGCACCCCAGGGGCATTATAAGGGTCGGTAATATTTAATCTTTTTAGTTTTTATATATATTAAGTCCAATGTGTTGGAATTAAAGTGAGATCATGTGAACAGACGGCTTAAAATCTTCCATTTTACTGCCAAAATGTTATGCAGCTGTTCTCCTGGTCCACCGATCCACGTCTGCCCTCCTCCCGCACTATCTACATGTACAGTCACATTGTTTACGTTACGTTGTGTGTTTTAATTAATCCTGTAACACACAGTGTGATCGCAGTACCGACAGAGTGACAGGCAGACTGTCAATGTGCAGAGGGATGAAATGACAGCTGTTACTCCCCACAGTGACTCCCGACACTTAAACCTAGTTGCTTCTATACTGAAAAACCCTGACATGTCAAGCTTTAGGGTGTGTTTGAGGACTAATGTATCCGTCTAACCCACAGTCTATGGTCTAACCATCATAACTATGACACCTGAAACGGTAAACACAGCTGATCGATCCAAAAAAATTACGCCGGAGTGAATTTTTTCTGTCACTGAAAACGGCTGGTTCTTGAACGTAACTCGGTCAAAGTAAGACGTATCCTCAATATGTTTTGCAGTTCTGTTAGGTCATACTACATGCTGACAAAGTTAGACATGTAAGACTTGTATGGGCTCGGAGAAAATCACTTTGTTACTCTCGTTCCGCACCCGGCTCTCCCCTGTATCTACTCTACGAAAATCTTCAGATTCCTGCCAAAATGGCGTCGCTGTCAGTTTCGGGGCTGCGTGACGTCAGCGTGACGTCAGCTCCCGGAGCTCTATTGGGCATTTTAAAGCCAAAGGACCAGACAGAAAAGGACACCTGACGAGGGATGAATGGAAAAGTTACAACTTAAAGTGGGTGAGTTTTATAACTGTATAAAGCCTTTAATAAAGCATTCTTAGGCTACAGTAGAAGTAATAAGTTAAGTTTGTTTTCTCTTTGTCTGTATCACTTTAGATGCCACACGAAGAAACCCCATCTGCTCTACCACCACAGATGCAAGCATAGCACAGACCAGTGATGGTTTTACTGGGCTGGGGACCTGCAACCTGCCAGCCTGGAGTCAGTCAACAGTAAATTCAAAAATAAAAAGATGATGAAATAATATTAATCTTCCTATTGTTTTTTTTCAATACACATAGACACACAGCAAGGTAAATTTGGGCTTTTGGGACAGTTATGGCTATATTTTGGAAGGCCACAATTAGTTTTGGGTGAGTTTTGGCCTCCCTTTGGGTCAGTTTTGGCTGCTTTTTGGTTGGATTTTGGGGATTTGGGGCTCTTTTGGGGCAGTTATGGCTGTATTTTGGAGGGCCACAATTAGTTTTGGGTGCGTTTTGGCCTCTCTTTGGGTCACTTTTGGCTACTTTTTGGGCTTTCTTTGGGTCGGTTTTGGCTACTTTTTGGCTGGATTTTGGGGATTTGGGGCTCTTTTGGGGCAGTTATGGCTGTATTTTGGAAGGCCACAATTAGTTTTGGGTGAGTTTTGGCCTCCTTTTGGTTTGTTTTTGGCTTGCCTATTTTGGGCCATTTAGGGCCCGAAAGCCTGGCCATAATCTTGCCAAAATGACCAGCCAGATTTGGGCCAAAAGGATGCCAAAAGGTTTTTGCTATCTGGGATATACCTACACAGTACGTCCCCCATCGACCATCCTATATCCACAAACCCTCACAACTCAAAAACAAAACAGGTCGACATTTCCTAGGTTACATTACACAACCCACATCAATCCTATACGCTAAGAAACAGTCCAAAACTTCATGTTTGTTGCAAAATGAAGTTAATTACTGTATTTCCCTTTGTTGCTCTCAACATTTTCACTTCTGTACTTTTCAAGAATATTATTTTTAAACATTGTTTTTAAATGGGCAACATTTTTTACTCTCTTTAATATCTTCTGGTTTAAAGCTATTCCAAAGTTTCACTCCACAGACAGATATAGATGCACAGACTTCTCAACGTGGTGCGAGCTAAAGGACAGGTTACTTTAACGGTTGACTGGTTTCTTTCATGTAAATCGACTGTTGTTTTCAGTTATGGACTAAAATTAAAACATATATAAAACATTAAAGTTGAACTGAACTGTACCATCTCAACCCTCCGGACAGAAACTCGTCTTCTTGTGCGTGTGTTTGTTTGGTTTTTTCTCCAGTGGACCCTGAACGCAGCAGCAGCGGTTAGCATTAGCACAGAAGCTAATCGGCTTCAACAAGAAGCGACGTCACCAAATAATAATAGTATTAATAATAATATTAATAATAATAACCCCACAGACACTCAGCCCGGTACCGGAGCTCCGCGGTGAAACCAGAACCAACCGGACCGGTTTATTTATAAAACGGAAACAACTTCGTCTTCCGGTGATTGACAGACAGCTGATCGAGAAACACTAACAACAGCACGTGCACTGCTCACCTCTCAGTCCGCGCGGACGAACAGCACGCGGCTTCACAGCATTAAAAGACTCGTTACTTTTAAACCGTTACGTTACTAATTAATCAGATTAAAACCTAAACTCGTTCAGCAGCCGCGAATCGTTTTTTCCTCTACTGATGAGATTTGTCCCAAAGCGGCTTCCGGTCCGGAGGAAACAGGGCGCGTGATACGTCATCACGTCGTAGCGTCACGTCATCACGTCGTAGCGTCACGTGACCACAACAGTTACGGTTTACCCGCGAAACGGACGGAGCTCCTCTGCTGCTGCTGCTGCTGTGAAGCTTTAACCGCGGATCGATAGTTGATTATTAGTTGATTATTAGTTGATTATTAGTTGATTATTAGTTGATTATCGGTAGTTTGTGCTCCGTGTTTCCGGGATGTTCTGTGAAAAGGCGGTGGAGTTGATCCGGGAGCTGCAGCGGATGAACGACGGTCAGCTGCCCGCCTTTAACGTGAGTTAGTCCGGTCTGGTCCGGTCCAAGACTCCGCTGGTCCGGTCTGGAACTGCTTCTACCTTGTCCTGGAGTGTAGGCTACATGTAGACTTTATTTGTTGCAAAGTACAACAACGTATTTATTTTTTGAGAAGATTGAGCTCATTTGGAGCAAACAAACACATCCTGTTATTATTTTTTCAATCTATAGTGCAGAGTGTTATGCAGTATGGAATTAGTGCCTGGTTTAGTTGTTTGTCTGTCCAACTTAAAACCAAACTAACCAGACTGCTACATATCTGTTCAAAGATTGTGGGTCAAACTTTGGAGTCACATTTTCAAGCAGCATAGCTACACTAAAAGAATGTTTTCTCTTGTAAGTAATATCTCATCTGACCCTCTCATGTGTTATTGGAGGAATATCAGCTTCTGCCATCAAACAGGAGGTTTAGAGACTGAACAGGCTGAGGAACTCTTCTGTCCCTCAGTCTGTCAAACTGTTAAACCAGAGTTTGGTCTCTAAGTCGACCCACAGACTGAGCACTGGGTGTTGCACCAAACACACATTGTAATGTTGGATTTATGTTGTGAATGGAGTTAGGAGGTAGTTTGTGTTTTTCTTTAAATGTGATCTTTGAGGGTAACATTTATGCTTTTTTGTAAATGTATGTTTTTTGTATTTTGCTATTATTTGTGTGAAACCTTGGACGTCATGGGACGCAAGACACATTTCAGAGTAATCTGACAATAAAGTGTAATCTTATCTTATCTTATCTTATCTTTTACAGTATATTAATGTTCGGTGATTTATTGATCAGGGTCAGGGGTGTAGATCCGATGCCAGGATTGGGGGGGGGCACAAAAGAGATTTTTATTTATTTTTTTGCCCATATGCAGCTCATACCATGCCGCCATAAATCACAACTCCCCAGAGTCTCGGCATATCATTCTATCTATCTATCTATCTATCTGTCTATCTGTCTATCTGTCTGTCTGTCTGTCTGTCTGTCTGTCTGTCTATCTATCTATATCATTCATAAAGTTCTGCACAGGGAATCATTTATTGTGCTTGAACCTTTCTAGTTTATTTATCCTAAACAGCCAACAGCCGTATCACTGCTGTTATATTAGTAAATTATAATTTAAAGGGTCTCAGACATATAATGTCTACTCACGTTCTTATCTTTCACCTCCCACCGACCTTCCCAGATCCCCAGTTCTTCTCACCATCTTCCTTTTCTCCCAGTGTATGGAACTTTATACATTATTAATTCATCTGGATGAATATCAAAATATGAAGCCCTAAGATTGAGGGGGTCGTTCCTTTAAAGCCTGCTGTAAGAAACTACACGTTATCTGCATCGTAGTGGAGGAGACCAGAGACCAGAGATGGGATGTGGAGTCAGAAATATATTTGTCAAACATTATTTGTTCCACCATTTCAATCATTTCTTTTTAGATGTGAAGAATGTGAAGTCTGAAAATACATTTGTTAAATTTTGGGGTAATAGTTTGGGGTATTTTTATTGGGGGGGACAATTCATGTTTTTCAGAAATTGAATATATGAAATATATGAAATTCTGTCCGGTTTTAGGAGGACGGGCTGCGGCAGGTTCTGCAGGAGATGGAGGCGCTGTACGAACAGAACCAGAGCGACGTGTAAGACCCTGAACGCACCACGGGACATCTACACTGAGACTTCAGGGGTTAAATTTAGAGTTTCATTCAGTTCTGCTGCTTGATGCTTCTTTAATTGATCTATATTTATTGTTTTGTGATCAAGTTTTATTGGATTTTTTTTGTTAAATTAGTTGAGTTGAGTTTTGCTAAGTCAAGATATAAGTCATCTTTATTTATAAAGCAGCTTAAACACAACACAAACTGCTCCAGAGTTCTTCACAAAATAAAAAATAATCAGATAAACACAACAGAGAAGAAAAGAAAAGCTGAATGATCATAAAGCCGACACACAACTACATAAATATAGACATATTATTATTATTTCTATCAGTGTCACAGCAGCTTTATCAGTAGTTCAGTTACTGTTGTCTTCTTCTCTTTTTCCTTCTCTATTCTATCTATGATTCTACATTTAAATGTAATTATTATCTTATTTATTATGTATTCATTCTATTAGTATTATTATAATTATTCTGAACAGTTGTTTCTGGCTCGTGTCACATTGAGCTGCAGTTTACAGGCAGATGGTGAAGTTTCATTCAGACATTTTTATCTCCATCAAACTTTGGTTAGAGTTTAATTTACCCAAAGTTTATATAGTGTTAAAGTTTATAAGTATAAAGTTTATATGTGATTATTGATTAAGTGTCGATATGAAAAGTGACAACAGATAAAGGTAAAGTGCTGGTTGTGAGAAGCTGGTAAAGACAGAAAACAGTAAAATTGGAGCTGAAACAAGAACTGTTTTCTATCGTTTCAAACTGTTTGAGCTGAACTGTTGCCATGGCGACCAGCTGGTGATCACCATGGCGACCAGGTGCGTTCAGGTGACACCGACTCAGCTGTTCCTCTGTGTGTTTCAGTAACGAGGCGAAGGCCGACGGCCGAGCTGAACTCATCCCCTCCATCAAACTACGACACTGCTGCTTGTTGAGGAACCAACGCTGCCTCACCGCCTACCTGTAACACACACACACACACACACACACACACACACACACACCTGTAACACACACACACACACACACACCTTTAACACAGCTACACACCTGTAACACACACACACACACACACTAGGCTTGGGCTACCGTCAAACTTCCTCCACATTTTACCACGGTGTACGGTATTACCGTGACTAATTAAAAATGATGACATAAGTGGCATTACCAAACACTGGCTTGTTACTGAATACTAGGGTTTAACATTAGCAGACCAAAATCTCATTGGTCGATTGGTTGCAGGAAAAAAAAAAAAACATTTGGAGCCCTGTCTTGTCAAAATTAAGGCAAAATCAATATGACCGAACTGTATATGAAAGGCTATAGGGCTTTTATTTTGAAGGGCCAGATACAGGAAGTCATGACACGCACTTGCTGTCAGTTTCTTTTCTTTTTCTTTTTTTTTCCACGGCACGGCAGGTCCCGTCCCTATTTTTTAGGTAAAAGTCGGCTAAAACATATAAACTAACTGAAAATTCAACCACACATAAGTGCTACTGGACATATAGTCAATTTTAGACATTAAATGACTTTTATTTAATGTTTAATCCTTATCTCCTGTATAAGTGCATTGCATTTTTTCATGACGGTATTGAAATTGATACGGTTGCTATTTCTAAACACCTGCAGTATACGGTATTACCGTAATACCGCCCAAGCCTAACACACACACACACACACACACACACACACACACACACAGCTACACAGGGCCGGTCCAAGCCTCCATGGGGCCCTAAGCTAAATCTTTATTTTGGTGTCCCCTCTATTACTGCCAATAATTTCATTTTTTACTCTGTCATTATGAATCATCATATCTTGGCAGGTTTTTACTAGCCTGGCTCTCGTCAGACCCTTGTAGCTACGCTGAGCTCCACACAAGGGTCTGGGACTGCTCCATAGGCGATTCATTTCAGAAGGCGGGGCCTTGTAAAAAAAATCTTGTATGTGATTGGATAAACCACTTGTCCGTTATCTTGTTGACGTGCTACTTCAGCCACTCACTGCGAGCCGCCATTGTTGTTTGACTCAAACAGTCGCTTCAGCGCTACGTCACACCTCAGAAAGTCCCGCCCGGCGATCCTGATTGGTTCATTATTTTTTGCTCCGGGGAAGAAGTTTGCATTGGCCTCGAGTCCAGACCCTTGTGTGAAGCTGAGCGTAGCGCCTCTGGTGGAGCTTTGCGGAACTACAAGGGTCTGGCGAGAGCCAGGCTAGGTTTTTACCTATTTTATCTATGGTTTTTATTCTGAAGGCACCAAATTCAGCTAAAAGTAGCAGCCCGGGGTTGATTTACATTTCATCTTCAAATTGCTATAGTACTGGGATGGTGAATGTCACCTATAGGCCGACTAAAAGTAACAAAATAAACCAACAGACGATGCATCTATAGTCTACTTGCCAACAATGAGTACCCGGAAATGTTGAGTACCCCAAAGTTTTATGTTAGAAATAGATAGTATGGGTCCCCAGTATTCAGAAACTGCCGGATGCTAACTTATATATATTGGGTTAGGGTTAACCCTAACCCTATAATTAGCATAAATTAGCATAATTGCCTATATGGTCAATATTTCAACAAAATTGACTTGGCTGATCTGGGCAATATTGGAGTGGTTTTAGGGGTTATTGATGATGCTGAATCCATTTCTGACATTTTCAAAATTCAAAATGGCTGTCTAAACCGATGACCAGATTTTGAAATCCATCAAAATCGGCCCACTGGCGGTTAAAATCTGGTCACTTCCGGTTTAGACAGCCATTTTGAATTTTGAAAATGTCAGAAATGGATTCAGCATCATCAATAACCCCTAAAACCACTCCAATATTGCCCAGATCAGCCAAGTCAATTTTGTTGAAATATTGCCCATATTGATAGTTTTCATGTGACGTCACGGCCCGTATGGAACGCCCCCCTGGCGGTCAAAACAATCCACTTCCCCGCTGTCCGCGGCTTAGGACAAGGCAGAAAAACACACACTGCTCCCTGCTGCTTCAAAAATACCGGTGTTATGGCCCAACTGGTGTCTGATTTAACTGGTTACCGTACCGAACAACAGCTGTGCTGCACTTCCGTCCGCTGATTTGTCACAAATTCACAAATCAAGCCGCAGTTCACATGTTACTGCAGCGAATATGCTTCTGTGAGTGAACCTGTTCAGGCAACCTACAGTCAGTCAGCGCCACACTGCTCTCACTCTGCACAACACTGCACAGTATGACAAAGCCTGTCATGTTAAAGTTACCAACTAATGGAAAACACTCTGAAAATACAATAACAACATCGTCCTCGCCGCGCCGCGGTCGGTCCCGACCCCCGTTACCGTGTCGCTGCCGCCGCGGGCGGTGCTGTTGCCGTGTCCGGTGGCGGGCGGTCCCGCCGGGTTACCATCGCCGCCGCCGCCGGTCCCGCTGCTATCGGACCGCCGTCATCGTTGCCGTCGGTAGCGGTGCGTAGCAAAGCTCCGGGGGGTAAAGGGGGGGCAGCTGGTCACCGTGCAGCCCAGCTAAGGGCTCTGGTTTGTGGGTGAGAGGAGCAGGGAGCCTGGGCTCAGTGGGCTGGAGCTCAGACTGTGGAGCTCAGCGGAGCTGCGGTACCAGGACGGTGTTCCCACACAGGAAAGTTACAGGTACATTTCTACCACTTCAACGAGTTCAGAAACATTATTTTAAGATCAAAAAACTACAAAATGGGGCTTTTAATCAGACACCAGTTGAGCCATAACACCGGAGGTATTGGTTGCAAGCGGTGGAGGATGATGGATTCTCCACCAGGTAAATGTAAACATCGCCCAACTCAGCTTCGGCAGGGAACTGGTCATTTTAAACAGCTGGTATACAGCAGCTGGTGTTGAATATGGGTCACAAGTGCCCAAAACTTCAAAGCTGTTTTTATATCTTTCTTTCTCGGCTGCTGGCAGATGATTTAAGTCATTACTCGGTTGTTTGTCCATAGAAAGTCCGTTGCGGGGCCACTTTGGAATGTTGCTTTTGACCGCCAGGTCCCTGGGAAGTGACGTCACTGAAAGCTATCAATAGGCAATTATGCTAATTTATGCTAATTATGTCTGTTATGCTAATTGCCCAATATATATAAGTTAGCATCCGGCAGTTTCTGAATACTGGGGACCCATACTATCTATTTCTAACATAAAACTTTGGGGTACTCAACATTTTCCGGGTTCACAATGGGGCCCTATGGGCTGGCAAGTAGACTATTACTGTACACTTACAACAATTTGAAATGCAACAATAATTTAATACGTTTTTTTGTAATTACGCAGTGTTTCTCTAAGGATCGACAAAAGTTACGCACTACAATTTAAAGAAGTTACCTGCCTTTTGGGCCCCCCCCCCCCCCCCCCCAGTAGTCACGGGGCTCCAAGTTGGCTTATGCCTGGGGCCGGCCCTGCAGCTACACACCTGTAACACACCTGTAACACACCTGCACCATGTGACCAACACTCACCATCAGTCACCAGACTCAAACCCTCCTGTCGTCCTTATGGACCCAATCTGTTCCCTTCCTCCATCTTTCTTTCTCCCTTCCTTCTTTCCACAATCCTTATTCCCTCCCTCCCTCCCTTCCTCCCTCCCTTCCCTTCCTTCCTTCCTTCCTTCCTTCCTTCCTTCCTTCCTTGACCTAGGAGGACAACAGGAGGTTAAATGATAGACAGGAAAATAATCCTCATCTGGTGATTGATGGATGGATGGATGGATTGATTGATTGATTGATTGATTGATTGATTGATTGATTGATTGATTGATTGATTGATTGATTGATTGATTGATTGATTGACTGATTGATGATGTCACTTCCTGTCCAGGTACGACCGGCTGCTGCGGATCAGAGCTCTGCGGTGGGAGTACGGCAGCGTCCTGCCGGCCAACGTTCGATTCCACATGTGTTCAGAGGAGGTGAGGTCACCGGGGGTCAAAGGTCAAATAAATAAATATATATCTATCAATTTACAAAATGTAAGTCGAAAGTCAAAAAGATTTTCAGAATAAAGCTGAAACGTGAGAGTCAGGCAGTGACCTCACATCTACAGTTCACTTTATTTTGAAAGGTCGTTTTTGTCGTAAAGTAAAAATGTAATTTTGGAGCAAAAAAAAAGTTAAATTTTTTCATAAATTCAGTTTAATCTTGAAATTCTACAAATATTTTTTTTTTAAATGATTAAAATGTTTTCTCAAAAAGTTTTATTTTGAAACTTCAGGAAGGTTTGGGAAGTAAGGACAAAGGGAAAGATGGGAAAGGAAGGAAGAAGTAAGGATGAAGGGAAGGAAGGAAGGAAGGAAGGGAGGGAATAAGGAAGGAAAGAAAGATGGAGGTAGGGAACAGATTCGTTCAAGGAAGGAAGAAGGGAAAGAAGGGAGGAAATAGATCCGGTCAATTGGATCAAAAGAGGAAGAAAGTAAGGACAAAGGGAAGGAAGGAAGGAAGGAAGGAAGGGAGGGAGGGGAAAAGGGGGGAAAGAAAGATGGAGGGAACAGATTCGTTCAAGGAAGGAAGAAGGGAAAGAAGGGAGGAAATAGATCAGGTCAATTGGATCAAAAGAGGAAGAAAGTAAGGACGAAGGGGAGAAGGGAAGGAAGGAAGGAAGGGAATAAGGATTGTGGAAAGAAGGAAGGGAAAAGGGAAGGAAAGAAGGATGGAGGAAATTAAATATCTATTAATTTACAAAATGTAAGTCGAAAGTCAAAAAGATTTTCAGAATAAAGCTGAAACGTGAGAGTCAGGCAGTGACCTCACATCAACAGTTCACTTTATTTTGAAAGGTCATTTTTGTCGTAGAGTAAAAATGTAATTTTTGAGCAAAAAAAAAGTTTAATTTTTTCATAAATTCAGTTTAATCTTGAAATTCTACAAATATGATTCAAATGTTTTATCAAAAAGTTTTATTTTGAAACTTCAGATTTTTTCCAGTCGACTTGTTCAGGTGAATATTTACACTGAGGTGATGTCATAC
Source organism: Trachurus japonicus (assembly GCF_045865225.1). Lineage (NCBI taxonomy): Eukaryota > Metazoa > Chordata > Actinopteri > Carangiformes > Carangidae > Trachurus > Trachurus japonicus. The sequence goes on from NC_140921.1 coordinate 993,510, forward strand.
TGCTGTGTGTGTGGTTAAGTTCTTCCAGACATTTTTGGACATTTTTACTCTCTCAGGTCCATTAAACCAGTGGTTCTGAAACTCTTTTACATCAAGGACCATAAATTAACACAAATTAGACCACGGACCCACTGGACCAAAACTAACACCAGAAATAAACTAATATTTGTTCTGAGACTGAATAACATTACTTTATTAGTAAATGTACGTTCAAATTATGGCCACTGGCTTTGAATTTTTTTTTTAATTTTAGTGAAATTTCTGGAAAAAAGTGGGAATATTTGGGAATATTTCTCAAAAAGAAAGTTTTAAAATTTCTAGAAAAAATGTGTAAAATTTCTAGAAAAAAAAAGTTTTAAAAAAATCTATTTTTTTTTTTTGAAATTTATCAAAAAGTTTTAAAAATTCTAGAAAAAAATGGTAATTTTTTTAAAAAAAGTGATACATTTTCTCAAAGAAAAAAAAGTTTAAAAATGACAAGAAAAAACTGGTAAAATGTCTCAAAAAAAGTCAACTTTTTTAAATTAGATCTCTTGAACGACTTCAGCTCTGCTCAACTACTGCATACCCCAACCCTGTACTATTCATTTTATAAGGAATATCTCATGGTGTGTACAACCGACCCTTCAAACTGGCATTTGAAGGGTTAAAATCCTGTAAGTGATTTATTATTTGGTATTTTTGAGCAGAGCTGAAGTCGTTCAAGAGATTTATGCAAAAAAAAGTAGAAATAATATTGATATATAACGATTTTATAGCGGTTCCGTGTGGGAGGGGTTAATAATCAATACCAGATATAGGTCCAATATGATGTTAGAGATTAAGATAATCCTCATGAAAGTGGAGGAACATGAATGAAACTGTGTGTGTGTGTGTGTGTGTGTGTGTGTGTGTGTGTGTGTGTGTGTGTGTGTGTGATTGTGTGTGCAGCTGCAGTGGTTCGGTCAGTATAAGAAGTCTCTGGCCTCCTTCATGCGCTCGCTGGGCGGCGGCGAGGGGCTGGACGTCACCCAGGACATGAAGCCCCCCAAGAGCCTCTACATCCAGGTCTGACTGTAAACCTGAAAACCTCTTCCTACATCGAAACAGTACAACATGTTTTCTTTGAATGCGAGTGTGTTGTACAATTTTGGACTGGTTAGCTGTTATCAACATCCGGGGTCTGTAGGTTGACCTACTGACCTCTGACCTGGATGATGTCATCTCTGAGCGCAGCGCGGCTCATTCTGATAATAATCATTCTGCTTCGGCATTCGGGTCCATTTTTATCTCAACTAGCCAGAGCTTTAGCTTTCCAAGAATATTTGTCTTATTTCTTGTCAAAATGTCTCATTTCTGGTCAAAACTAATCTCTTTCCACTTAAAATAAGACTCATCACCTAAAAATTAACTTGTTTTCAGATCATTTTCACTTGTTTCAAACAAATTTTCACTTGAAATAAGTAGAAAAATCTGCCAGTGAAAACAAGTTTTTTGTGCTTGAAATAAGGAAGAAAAACTTGCTCCACTATCAGATTTTTCTACTTATTCCAAGTGAAAATCTGCTTGAAAGAAGTAAAAAGTGTCTAAAAACAAGCTGCTTTTAATGTGATGAGTCTTATTTTAAGTAGAATGAGATTAGTTTTGACTGGAAATAAGACAAATATTCTTGGTAAGATTTTGTGTGGAAGCTGAACTTCATCCAGCTGCTCATTTTGTTCTGACAAGTCAGAAACACGGAGAAACCAACCGTAGCATTAGCGGTAGCAACAAGCTCAGAGATGACATCATCCAGGTCAGAGGTCAGTAGGTCAACCTACAGACCCCGGATGTTGATAACAGCTAACCCCGGACTCAGAGGGGAATAGCACTAGCCTATCAGAACTAAATCTTGGTGAAATGAAGGAGTTTCTCTGCAGATAATGTGTTATTTAGACCCTGTAGACTCCATTATACGGATATACGCGCCTCTCGGCTGCAGCTCATTTCATCACAACCACTTGGAATGACACCAAAGTTATCTGGGGGAGGAAATGATCGGATTTTAGGATAGAAATAAGGTCCAGGTTGTAAAAAAAAAAACGGAAATTATCCTTTAAAGGAAAAGAACTTGGACTTTTTGGTGAACATTTTAATTTCCCTTTGAAAACATTTCATCAACAGATGTAAATACCTCAAAGTGAAACCCCACTTCAATGGATGGATAAACAAACTCAGTCAGAATCTATAAAAAAATCTTTGCATCAATGAAAAGCAAAAATGCCTTAAAGTTATTTTCTTTGCTGGACTTATTTACTATTGTGGACTGAGACCCTCACAAAAAAACAAAAAAACATCCAGGTCTGACCTCTGACCCCTGACCTTTGACCTCTGGCTGCAGTCTGACCCCCCTTCTCTCTCTCTCTGTGTGTGTGTGTGTGTGTGTGTGTGTGCAGGTGAGGTGTTTGAAGGACCACGGAGAGTTTGAGATCGACGACGGGACGGTGATCCTGCTGAAGAAAAACTCACAGGTGAGAAACACTGAGGAAGCTGCTGTTAAAGGGACAGTTCAACATTTAGTCTCACCATATTAATCCCTATAGTCATAGCAGTAGGTTCGTTTTTACCTTTAATTGTCGGTGCAAGCTGTTTTTAGAACGGCGGAGCAGAGCCGTGAGCTGCTCAGAGCTACGCTACGGAGGCTCATTATGGGATTTCTTGGTTTCCCTCATCATCAAACTCATCAAATACACAATCCAACAACTCCACAACGCTCTGGTGGACAAGTTGTGAGCTGCACATTCACCACGCTATGAGATAATAACACAACGTTACCAGACAGAGTTGTTTTAGAGGGAAATACAGAGACTGTTGATGAAAAACTGTCCCTGAAGGCAACGTGCATCAGAGGTTTTACATGAATTTCCCTCTAAAACAACTCTGTGTGGTAACGTTGTGTTATTATCTCATAGCGTGGTGAATGTGCAGCTCACAACTTGTCCACCAGAGCGTTGTGGAGTTGTTGGATTGTGTATTTGATGAGTTTGATGAGGGAAACCAAGAAATCCCATAATGAGCCTCCTCTGTAGCGTAGCTCTGAGCAGCTCACGGCTCTGCTCCGCCGTTCTAAAAACAGCTTGCACCGACAATTAAAGGTAACGAACCTACTGCTATGACTATAGGGATTATGGCAATGGGCCAATTTGACTAAATGTTGAACTATCCCTTTAAGATAGTGTTGAATTAGGTGTGTTTGTCCGTCTCTCCGTCCTCAGCACTTCCTACCTCGGTGGAAATGTGAGCAGCTGATTCGTCAGGGCGTCTTGGAGCACGTGGTGTCCTGAGGCCGTGATGTCACAGAGTTAAGCCCCGCCCCTTTCTCTAGTTAAGCACCACCCCCCCTCACCCCCCTCCTCTCAGATTATTGTGATGTGAAATAAACAGTTTGTTTTTCTAAAACCTGCATCAGTTGTTTTCATGACGTAAACGAACCCGACATCGTACCTGCCTGAAGTGCTACAGGGTGACTGCATTAATGGCGCATTTCCACTAGCGCGGCACGGCTCGGTTTGGTTGTGTTTCCATTACAACTGAGTATCACTAGTGCCGCCGTGACGTCATTTACACGGCGCCGAGCAACGCTCTAAACTCTGTAAATATATAACTTTAGCAACATTTGAAACATTTTCAGGCGAGAAAGTAGTCGTTTAGATCCCCAACGTGTTGAAAAACTGACTAAATACCAGCTGTTTACAATTTTGTTTCAACGAAGTCGGCGTTACTAAAGCTAGCCGTAGTGAGCAACGCACTTCCGGTTATTTTCACAAAATAAAACACCTGTTGCCTTTTATCATAAGGAACGCCATTACGATAGAACTGGTGCTTTTACTTTGTAAACAGGAAGTGAACCTACCCTCGCTGTAGCTAGCTTTAAACCGCCGTTTTGACTGCTCTCGTCCCGTTAACGGCATTTAACCGTTCAATATGCCTTACCGGAGAGTCTACCAGCTCTGAGATCGGCCTGGTTCATTGTAAAACATTTATTTATTGATGTAATGTGGTGTTTTCTGTGCGTACAGACCCCAAGGCAGTGCTGCTCTTGTGTTCCACCGTCGCGAGGCTCGTAGGCTGGCCGGCGGAGCACGTCAGGAGCCGGGCTGCTGCCTGGTCGCTGCTCGGACCTGGAGCTTCACTTCTCCCAAAAACATCGGGGCAAACTTCTAAACAGCCGTCGTTTGGATAAACTAACCGCACATGGGGATCTAAACAGTTACTTTCTCGCATGAAAAAATATTAAAACTTAATAAAGTCACGTAATAACAGGCTTCAGCAAGAACATTTCTGTTGTCGGTCGTCGCTTCCAGTGACGACACTCATCGGCCAATCAGTGGAAGGCAGTCGGCTGACGTCACGTTTTAGTAACGCTTCGGCTGCTTGGAACCAGGGCTGAGGTGATACCAAAAGTACCTGGTTGCAGGTACTGGTGCTAGTGGAAACACGCAAATAGCGCGCCGAGCCGAGCCGAAGCGCGCTAGTGGAAATGCGCCATAAGTGTAACAGACAGACATCGGCCGGCACCGTTAGCCCACTAGTCGTGTGTTTAGATGCTGTAGCCATATGATTGAATGTAATAGAAACTCAAATAGAAACTGTATCTCGCTCTGTGAATCATAAAGAATGAGGTCCAACTCATCTTTTCTGATGTTTTAAACCAACACTAAGGAACTTTTCAACCTTCATAAAATATTTTCATAACTTTTGTGATGGTACATCGACTTACAGCAGGTTGAATGACACCTCTGTCGTGGCCTGAGGGGGTCTGTATCATTATGGTCTGTATCTCTTTCTCTGGCACTAAGCAGCTTTGAGGAGCATGGTAGGAACCCGGCTCTCACTTTACTTTCACTTTCACTTTTGCGAGTCACAACAAGGAGGGAACAGGCAAAACGGCACTTTAGCAATGGATTATGTTTGTGTTTTCACTTTGAAATGATCCACTGGAAACAGAAACTTAGTTTTGATGTCTTCTGTTAATTTTAATGCAGGATATTTACAGGGCTTCACGCTAGTGTTCATGGGAAATGGAGTCTTCCTTCAGGCAAAACACTACCGCTTTGGTCCACAGGCGCCGCCAAACTCAACCAACACTGAAAGTTCTTTAGTACCGCTTTAAGACCAGGGGCCTCATTTATCAAAGAGGGTGTAAAACTGCTACTAAAGTTTTGCGTACGGCGAAAAGACGAAAATGGCGTACACCCGAAATATTTACACCTTTTTCAGATCAATCAAACTGTGTGTACGCAGCACAACTCTCCGCATTTCCCTTTGATAAATCACACCGGACCCAAGAATGGTGCACACGTGAACGCACCTCTTACTCAGCCCCCGGAACACCTATATACAACTATATATGGTCAGCACGTGCATATTTAATTAGCCATGTGGCTCTGTGGAGCGGCTACAAAGTGACAACGGAGACAACGGGCGGAGGACGGGGGAAAGAAGTGGAACTACATACACGCTGACATCGGACAATAAATCAGTCAGAAAAATGATCTTGCATTTTAATAAGCTACAATAAAAACCAAAACCTCCCAAATCTCAACAAACGGGAGCAGAAAGAAGAAGAATCTTATGTAATCTGCCCCTTTAGCCCAGAAAATCTTTTTTTTTTTTTTTTACACCTAGATGTTAAAACAATAAGCAGGATTTCCACGATAGTTACCATTACTTTGAACTGTTACGTTGTCTCACTCTTTATTCTCTCGTCAGCTCCAAACTCACGTGCACCTCGTTAACTCAGGTGACAGATTAATAACAGTCTCAGTAGCTGCAGATCAGTGTGCGCTGCTGCCGATGTGTTTTTAAACTTGGATGGTTTGATCCTTGTCGGACGTCACACTAGAGTGTGTAAAAGCAAGAAAGCAAAATCCTCAATCCGCTCTGTTTATCAATTAACATAAAGCCTAGTGTTATTATAGAGCGGGTTGGATTGCCAGCATCAGCGCTCCACCACTACCACAATTACTTCATAAAATCCCACTGTCTCTTCTAAATGTACTCCGCTCCTCTCTCCCTCTCACACTGCAGTTCTCTGACTCAGCAACGGTGTCGCCAATTCCTCCTGTTCCTCAAAAAAGGCGTAAATCACGGTACGCCAGGGTCATGGGTGTAAATGTCCGCACTTTTCCCCGTCAGGTTTTGGTTTGATAGATCCCAAATTTGGCGGAGAAAAGTGCGTACGCACAAAACGGGGGAAAAAGGGTGTAAAAAAAGGTGTATCCACAATGATAAATGAGGCCCTTTTATCATTGTGGATACAAGCCTAACACTAGGCTTTATGTTAATTGATAAACAGAGCGGATTGTGGATTTTGCTTTTTTGATTAGGCTGTGTGTCAAACCCTCCAAGTTTAAAAACACATCGGCAGCAGCGCACACTGATCTGCAGCTACTGAGACTGTTATTATTCTGTCACCTGAGTTAACGAGGTGCACGTGAGTTTGGAGCTGACGAGAGAATAAAGAGTGAGACAACGCGGCCCTGAGGAGGAACTGTGAAGGACTCAGCTGTAATGGAAAATGACCTAAACCGAGTCCAGTAGAGCTGTAACTGTGTAGTAGAAAGGCATGCAAAATAATGGTAACTATCGTGGAAATCCTGCTTTACATTGTTTTAACATCTAGGAAAAAAGATGCTCCCTTTTGTTGAGATTTGGGAGGTTTTTGTTTTTATTGTAGCTTATTAAAATGCAAGATCATTTTTCTGACTGAGTTATTGCCCGATATCGCCGTGTATCTGCTTTCGGAGAAGTTCCGCTTCTTTCCCCGTCCTCCGCCCGTTGTCTCCGTTGTCACTTTGTCACTTTGTAGCCGCTCCACAGAGCCACATGGCTACTTAATATGCACGTGCTGACCATATATAGTTGTATATAGGCGTTCTGGGGGCGGAGTAAGAGGTGTGTTCACGTGTGCACCATTCTTGGGTCCGGTGTGATTTATTGCGGAGAGTTGTGCGTATGCACAGTTTGATTGATGTGAAAAAGGTGTAAATATTTCGGGTGTACACCATTTTCCTCTTTTCGCCGTACGCAAAACTTTAGTAGCAGTTTTACACCCTCTTTGATAAATGAGGCCCCTGGGCTGTGATTTATGGTCAAACAACAAATGGTAAATCACTGATTGTGGTTTTGAGTAAAGACAGAATACCACATATACTTTCTGTTTAGAAAGACAGACACAACGAACTGAGGTCAGGGCTTCATTACTGAGCTTGGTATTAGCTTTGTTAAAACACTTGCTCATGTTTGTCTTTGACTGTGAAAACTCTTCAGTTTTTAAATTGCTCTTGTTAAAAAAAGAAAGAAAGAAAAAAAGAGGCAAGTTTCAGATTTGGGGAATTGTTATTTTCTATATGTTCATTCAAATAAAATCACAAATCAGAAAAATAAATAAATAAATAAACGAACCCGACACTCAGTTTCTGGATAAAAACATAATTTAATAAAGTTTCATGTGACATCATCATCATCATCATCACCATGGCGACCAAGGTCCAACAGGTGAGTTTGGTTTGTTACACCTGAACAGGAGGGGGAGGGGGGGGGCTCTCACTCCGGTCACCAAAATAAAAGTCTCAGTTTGACATGGAAATAAAAATAACAAAAATATATCAAAGTTACTTCATAACATAATAAAACACATTTATATTTATATATATATAATACCCTCATGGCTGAAATACTTCAGAGTAGTGCCCACCTGTGTCTCTACAGGTGTGTGTGTGTGTGTGCGTGTGTGTGTGTGTGTGTGTGGCAGCAAAAAGAAAAAAAAAAATCTGACGTTTCAAAATTAAATATCTATTAATTTACAAAAATGTAAGTCGAAAGTCAAAAAGATTTTCAGAATAAAGCTGAAACGTGAGAGTCAGGCAGTGACCTCACATCAACAGTTCACTTTATTTTGAAAGGTCATTTCTGTCGTAGAGTAAAAATGTAATTTTTGAGCAAAAAAAAGTTTAATTTTTTTTCATAAATTCAGTTTAATCTTGAAATTCTACAAATATAAAAAAAAATAAAATATATGATTAAAATGTTTTATCGAAAAGTTTTATTTTGAAACTTCAGATTTTTTTCAGGTGATGTCATACCGCTGTGATGTCATACTGCTGTGTGTGTGTGTGTCAGGTCTGATTGTTGGATGCTAACAGTTTCCCTCTGCTCCCAGTCTTTGTGCTAAGCTAGGCTAACAGACAGCTGCTGATTGGTCGGTCTGTCTCAGCAGCAGCTACGTTGCCAGGGCGACGGAGCAGCAGCAGCAGCTACGTTGCCATGGCGACGGCCACCACGTCCCGGAGCAGCTTGTTGAGGGCGGCGTTCTTCCCCTCCAGCAGGAAGTTCCTCTTCTCGGCGTGTTTCTGCCGCCGCTCGGTGACGTGCAGCGCCTTCATCAGCTCGCCGTTCTCCACGTACACGTCCTTTAACAGCGCCGCCGACTTCCTGCTCTTCACCATCTGACACACACACACACACACACACACACACACACACACACACACACACACAACACACACACACACACACACACACACACACACACAGAGAGAGTTTCATTCATCTCTAACATCATATTGGACCAATATCTGGTATTGATTATTAACCCCTCCTACACAAAACTGTTATAAAATCGTTATATATCAATATTCTTTCTACTTTTTTTTGCATAAATCTCTTGAACGACTTCAGCTCTGCTCAAAAATACCAAATAATAAATCACTTATAGGATTTTAAAATGCCAGTTTGAAGGGTTGGTTGTTTATAAAATGAAAACTGTATTAGAAACAGCGACCAGTCTCTGTAGACTTTCACCTCCACTGGCCTCATCCTCATCTTCCTCATCATCATCATAATAGCCTGATGTTTACTTTACTGCATCCAAAATCACATTTATTAAGGATAAAAAACTAAATGATGATGAATGATATGTTTCTGAACATTATATTTACACCTAAACACACACTACCATAGTCTCATAATGTAATATTGATTCCATAATGGTCCACTGTCGCCTCAAGGCAACGCTGCAATTTTCTATAATGGTACGTTGTTGCTTTGGGGCAACAGGTGCATTTTAACAAGTTTCCATTATTTAATAAGTAAATAAATTGCATGGAACTATTAAAAATTAAACTTTACTAATCTATTAGTGTAAATATATTGTTTTCCAGATGAAAAAGGGCCAGGAAGTTACTGTATGTTTTCAGACCGTTTTAGTGGAGCAAAATGACAAACCTGTTTCCTTTGAAAAAGTCTGTAAAAAAGGGTTTCAGTGGCTTCTTGAAAGTCATGTGATAAATTAAAGCATTGTTATTGGTTCTCTAAGGTCTCCTCTCTTTTTTAAAGTATTACAGCATTAAATGATGAATTGTGGAGATGTGACAGGACAAAAAGTGGGATGTTGCTGCCTGAGGGCAACATGGTACCATACAGGGTTAACATCATATTGGACCGATATCTGTTACTGATTATTAACCCCTCCCACACAAAACGGCTATAAAATCGTCATATATCAATATTCTTTCTACTTTTTTTTGCATAAATCTCTTGAACGACTTCAGCTCTGCTCAAAAATACCAAATAATAAATCACTTACAGGATTTTAAAGGGACAACGAGGAGTTTCTCCATCGGCAGAACGAAAAATTCCGTGACAATAAAAAAGTCTGATATTAATGTGGATGAATCTCCGTTACCACTTGTTAATGGTCCATTTTAGATAAACTTAAAATGAGACTCATCACCTAAACATTTACTTGTTTTTAGATAATTTTCACTTGTTTCAAACTAATTTTCACCTGAAATAAGTAGAAAAAGTTTTTTATGCTTTTTTTATGCTGACAATATGCTTGAAAGAAGTAAAAAGCTACTTTTTAATGTGATGAGTCTTATTTTAAAGGGACAACGAGGAGTTTCTCCATCAGCAGAACAAAAAATTCTGCGACAATAAAAAAGTCTGATATTAATGTGGATGAATCTACGTTACCACTTGTTAATGGTCCATTTTAGATAAATCTATGGTTTTGTCTCTATGGTTATTTTGTTATTATTAGTGGTGGTGGAAATGCTGGGCGAGCCGACCAGCGTTTCTTTACTTTCGGTTTCGTGGCGAGTCATGAGAATAACGCCGCCGTATGAATCTCCGTTTATGGTGGGAACTACGACGGTATGTGATCGTCTTCCAACCTCTGACTTTAATTCTTGATGAATGAAAACATGAGTCTGTCTTGCGCCGGTCAAAGAATTTCACGGTGCGGAGGCTCATAAATGTAGTGTGAAAACACTTCGCTTTAACAAAACTCCTGGTTGTCCCTTTAACCCTTTAAATGCCAGTTTGAAGGGTCGGTTGTACACACCATGAGATATTTTTTATAAAATGAATAGTAGGGGGTTACAGGGGTTAAACATTATTGATTGTTTGGTACTTTTGAGCAGAGCTGAAGTCGTTCAAGAGATCTAATCAAAAAAAGTTGACTTTTTTTGAGACATTTTACCAGTTTTTTCTTGTCATTTTAAAACTTTTTTTTCTTTGAGAAATTGTATCACTTTTTTAATACAATTTACCAGTTTTTTCTAGAATTTTTAAAACTTTTTGATAAATTTCACAATTTTTTTAGATTATTTTTAAACTTTTTTTTCTAGAAATTTTACAAATTTTTTCTAGAAATTTTAAAACTTTCTTTTTGAGAAATATTCCCACTTTTTTCCAGAAATTTCACTAAAATTTAAAAAAAAATTCAAAGCCAGTGGCCCTAATTTGAACGTACATTTACTAAGAAAGTAACGTTATTCAGTCTCAGAACAAATATGTGTGTATTTCTGGTGTTAGTTTTGGTCCAGTGGGTCTGTGGTCTAGTTTGTGTTAATTTAGGGTCCTTGATGTAAAAGAGTTTCAGAACCGCTGGTTTAATGGATCTGAGAGAGTAAAAATGTCCAAAAATGTCTGGAAGACCTTAACCTTAACCTGAGGGTTAAATGTGAGATAAGATCAATGACTCGTGTAGTTTGGTCTGATGAGAGTTTAATAATAAACTTGTTAAAATGAACAAGTGTTAAATATATCAGGGTTTATACAGGAATCTTGAAGTTAATTTTTATACCTTTTTAAGACTTTTTCAAGACCTTCTCAATATGTTTTAACACCTCACCGCCACTTCAAGCTGTAACCATTTACATCAGTGACACTTTTAACTGAACAGTTTTAGTTTGTTGTATCATAGTGGTTTATAGTCTTTATCACAGATTTCAAGGATAATAAATCAAAGGCAGAGTTTATAAAAAAAAAAAACATTGCTCCACTCTCAATGTGTACTGGTTCATCTTTGTTTTTTAATAAAATGAATAAATTCACACACTTTTACAATGTTTTTTTTAGGACTCAAACTCTTGGACAGCTAATTCAGAAAAAATACCTTCAAAATTCAAAATTTAAGACTTTATAATGTTGTGAAAAGACTTTTTAATACTTTTTAAGGGTCTTAATTTTCCCAAAATTGATTTATCACCTTTTAATACTTTTCAAGACCCTGCGGATACCCTGATGTAAAGCTTCGACTGACCTGCTCTTTGAGCTGCTGGACCTTCTCCTGCAGAACCGAGCGCACCGACTTCAGTTTGATCTCCAGCTCCTCCAACCGCTGCTGCAGAGAAGAGACGGCCTTCTCATACTGGTCCTGACACACACACACACACACACACACACACACACACACACACACACACACACACACACCATTATTTATCTTTATTGAGACTTTCCTTTGTGTGTCAAAGCCACATGAGGGGCACGAAAGGTTCAGACTTCAGACTTCAGACACTTTATTGTCATTTCACACAAATGTACAAGATACATCGGCTGAAACGAAATATCGTTTCTCACCAGCTCCTACTACTAGCAGTGCTTTATTAAAAGAAAAATAATAATAAATAATTTAAAACGTGTTAAAATCATATCGCATCGTATAAAGCAGTTCTGGAACGTGTCCATAATAAAGTGCTGTTAGATGCAGGATGACTGACCTACTGACCTACTGACCTAGGTTGGTGCTCTTACAACAGTGGTTCTGAAACTTTTTCACATCAAGGACCTAAACTGACATAAACTAGACCACGGACCCCCACTGGACAACATGTTGGAACAAACTCCAGAAATACACAAATATTTGTTCTGAGACTGAATAATGTTACTTTCTTAGTCAATGTACGTTCAAATTAGGGCCGATGGCGTGAATATTTGGAAACATTTTAGTGAAGTTTCTGGGGAAAAGTGGTAAAATTTCTCAAAATTTATGATAAAAAAAAGTAAACTTTTTCAAAAAAGTTTAAAAATTTTGAGGAAAAAGAATGAAACAGGAGATGTATCAGTTTCAAAAAATAAAAGTTGGTGACGTAACTCCAACACTTAAATTCTAACAAACCATCAAACTGATCTCAAAACTTTAAGAATCTTAACTTCATTTTCATCTATAAATTATTATAATTATAATAACTATATTGATCCCTGTTGTAGTTTCCTGTTGCCATGGTGCTGCTCTACTTCCTGTCTCACCTGCTTGCTGCTGATCTGGGAGCAGCTGTGTTGCGCCTGCAGCTTCAGCGCCTCCTCCAGCTGCTGCCTCCTCCTCTGCTCCTCCTGCAGCTGCTCCTGCAGCAGCTGGAGCTGCTCCTGCAGCCCCTCCCCCTCCCCCGCCCGCTGCTGCAGCTGCTGCAGCTGCCGCTGGTGCTGCGCCCGCAGCAGAGAGAGGGACGAGTCGGCCTGCAGCGCCTGCAGGACAGAGACCCAGACAGAGGTTAACGCAGAAGTAAGGTGAATGTTGGTGTTAATATAAGTCTTAAATAGTTGTTGTTGGTCAGCAGCCTCAGTGACTCATCTATCTTATATCTATACATTAAAGCAGCAGTCAGCGATCCGGTGGTTTTGTCTAACTTCCTGTCAGCAGATGGAGTTAGCAGCCCCCGCCCTCGTCATGGATCTATTGGTCCTCGTCCCTACGTCACCACATTCAGGCGCATCCCTTGGCTGCACACACAGAGAGGACTGCCCCTTTATGCCGTTCTCTCTCCTCATTGGATAAAGGTTGTAGGATACAAGGAAAGTTTTCTCCTGGGCTCAGAGCAGAGCAGAGTGACTGACAGACCCGTGTTTCAGACCAAACACTCTATGTAAGTGATTGCTGTCGGAAGATACAACTATTTAAGACTTATATTAACACAAACATTCACCTGACTTCTGCTTTAAAGTCATATCTACTGTATAAATAATAGCAATAGTTACTTTTCCTGGTAATTAGTTACAGTGAGTTACGTCTGTGTCTAGACCGATCCTCATCAGAGTCTCACCTGCTGCTCGGCCTGGTTCCTCTCCGTCTCCAGCTGGACCAGTCTGCTCCTCAGGTTCTGCTGGTCCTGGGTCAGTTGGTGCAGCTGCTGGTCCTGGTGCTGCAGCTCCGACAGCTGGAGACACAGAGAACAGCAGACCACACAGTCACTAGCTGCGTTTCCATCAGCTGTTTAGATCATCGAGATGTATCGCATCGGAAAATGATGATGGAAACGCTGTGATTCGAATTAAAATCCCCTGATTCACACAAATGCGCTAAATCGCTCTAATGTGTTCAAATCAGACCGTCAGACCGTCAGTCCGTAGGTAGATGGAAACACACAGGATTCAAATTTCTTTTAATGCGCATTTCCCAGTAATTCAAATCACTTTGGATGGTGTAATGGAAATTTCTATGTTTATGACCCTTGATTGAACTCTGAAGATGTACAGTATGTTCATGAACCTTATATTAGGTGAACCTTGAAGAAAGTGCAAGTTGCACTTTGTGCTGTGCATGAGGCAGCATACAGGTGTCCCACTGGGTTCCTGGTATTTTAGGATGATTACGCTTCAGTAAACAGTTGTTGTCTCCATGTTGAAAACCACAGTGAGATGTCAAAGAGATGTCAACTAGCTGAGGTGTGAAAAAACCACAGCAGACCCTCGGTTACAGACAACCACAAGCTTCCTGCCTTTACATACAAGTTGATTTTATAATAACCCAACATATGCCAAAAGCGCTTCGTACAAACTATGCAAACTTATTCTGCAAGAATGCAATAATGTAATTGGACAATGTATGATGCCGCCTCCAAGGAGGAGCACATGGCTCCTTCTCGCTCTTGTGTCTATGTAACCTGATGTAACCAAATCTCAGTGTGCACTCTCGTACAGACTTGTGTGTATGACAGTCCACCTCTTGCAAGATAAAATAAACAGTTTAAAGCAGCAGTAAGGTGAATGTTTGTGTTAATCTAAGTCTTAAATAGTTGTATCTTCCCACAGCAATCACTTCTATAGAGTGTTTGGTCTGAAACACGGGTCTGTCAGTCACTCTGCTCTGCTCTGAGCCCAGGAGAAAACTTTCCTTGTATCCTACAACCTTTATCCAATGAGGAGAGAGAACGGCATAAAGGGGCAGTCCTCTCTGTGTGTGCAGCCAAGGGATGCGCCTGAATGTGGTGACGTAGGGACGAGGACCAATAGATCCATGACGAGGGCGGGGGCTGCTAACTCCATCTGCTGACAAGACGTTATGGTGCGTTCAAGGCAACTCGTAACTGGTGTTTTTCCGACCTGTGAAGTGGTACCAGTTCGATCTGGTACGAGTTCACGGGTCAGAAGTTACGAGTGGCCGTTATAGTGACTTTCACAGGTAAAACAGGTCGGAGAAACACGAGTGGGTTGTCTGGAACGCTACAAAGTCGTAAGTCGTGACTTGAAGCTGTAATTTACGATTTCAAAAGCCTGCCTGGAACGCAGCATTAGCCAAAACCACCGGATCGCTTACTTCTGCTTTAAGTGAAACCCTTCTTTGCTGGACTTATGGTTTTCTCTCTCACAAGTTAAAGGAAATTTCCACAACAATGGAAACACGGCTGCAGAGAGAACACCAGACCGCTGAGTCCAGCTGAGTCTGGTACCTTGAGCTGCAGCTCCTGGTTCTGGACCGTCAGTCTGTGGGTCTCCTCCTGCAGAACCACTGAGGCCCGCTCCTCCTGCTCCTCCTGCTGCTCCACAGCCCGACACAGCTGCTCCTTCTCCTCCTGCAGCCTCCTGGTGCTGCTCTCCAGCTGCTGCACCTGCAAACACACACAGAGTCTGAGTCAGGACCGAGGGGGCAGTTGTGGGTCTGAGAAGTGAAGTCACTTCCTCGTTCAACAAACTGCAATCCCCTCTTTAGACTAGACGGGATGTACCCAAAAAGTGAAAGTAAGGAGCATTTCTGGGTACAAGTCGGGAACCGGCCTACTCTACATATTTCAAGGCTGCTGAATCCAAAAAAACTGGTACCCAAGAGAAATTGTGAGTTTTTGACCTTCTAATTTGCATATCAAAATGGCCACCAAATTGCCTATCTTGCTCAGTCGTTGGACCATTTTCCCCAAGTTTTTTTGTAAGTAGGCAATCAAAGATGAGGAAATTAAGTTTCTAGATCGATAGCCAACGGTCAGAGCAAGGATATAGTGTAGGCTCACTGCTTTTTTTATGTATACATGTCATATGTATACATATGTCATATCAACAGGGAAAATTTCAGAGTAACATTTATTGAATATTTATATCCACTTTAAAAATGACACATAAATGCTTAATTCCACCTTAGAAGTTATACATTTGCATGTATATACATAAAAAAAGCAGTGTGAGCCTCCACTATATCCTTGCTCTGACCGTTGGCTATCGATCTAGAAACTTAATTTCCTCATCTTGATTGCCTACTTACAAAAAAAACTAGGGGGAAATGGTCCAATGACTGAGCAAGATGGGCTTTGGTGGCCATTTTGATATGCAAATTAGAAGGTCAAAAACTCACAATTCAGCACCCTTGAAATATGTAAGGTCGGCCGGTTCCCGACTTGTACCCATAAATGCTCCTTACCTCTTATAGAAGGCCTTTTTTCTGAAATCCGTCTAGACTATTTCTTCCTCTGGGGGCTGGTGTCAGAAAGCAGCTTCTCCATAGACCCCCATGTTAAAATCACCCACTTTACATCCTCAATAAACATGTTAAAAGTCTGGTTTCAGAACGTTTTCTGGTCTCAACCGATAGTTTCTACCCCCACACACACTCTGAGGGGTTTAACTCTACCGTTTGACCGTTATTAGGTTAAAACTCTGAGGGGGTTTAACTCTACCGTTTGACCGTTATTAGGTTAAAACTCTGAGGGGTTTAACTCTACCGTTTGACCGTTATTAGGTTAAAACTCTGAGGGGTTTAACTCTACCGTTTGACCGTTATTAGGTTCAAACTCTGAGGGGTTTAACTCTACCGTTTGACCGTTATTAGGTTAAAACTCTGAGGGGTTTAACTCTACCGTTTGACCGTTATTAGGTTAAAACTCTGAGGGGTTTAACTCTACCGTTTGACCGTTATTAGGTTAAAACTCTGAGGGGGTTTAACTCTACCGTTTGACCGTTATTAGGTTAAAACTCTGAGGGGTTTAACTCTACCGTTTTACTGTTATTAGGTTAAAACTCTGAGGGGTTTAACTCTACCGTTTGACCGTTATTAGGTTAAAACTCTGAGGGGTTTAACTCTACCGTTTGACCGTTATTAGGTTAAAACTCTGAGGGGTTTAACTCTACCGTTTGACCATTAGGTTCAAACTCTGAGGGGTTTAACTCTACCGTTTGACCGTTATTAGGTTAAAACTCTGAGGGGTTTAACTCTACCGTTTGACCGTTATTAGGTTAAAACTCTGAGGGGTTTAACTCCACCGTTTGACCGTTATTAGGTTAAAACTCTGAGGGGTTTAACTCTACCGTTTGACCGTTATTAGGTTAAAACTCTGAGGGGTTTAACTCTACCGTTTGACCGTTATTAGGTTAAAACTCTGAGGGGTTTAACTCTACCGTTTGACCGTTATTAGGTTCAAACTCTGAGGGGTTTAACTCTACCGTTTTACTGTTATTAGGTTAAAACTCTGAGGGGTTTAACTCTACCGTTTGACCGTTATTAGGTTAAAACTCTGAGGGGGCTTAACTCTACCGTTTGACCGTTATTAGGTTAAAACTCTGAGGGGTTTAACTCTACCGTTTGACCGTTATTAGGTTAAAACTCTGAGGGGTTTAACTCTACCGTTTTACTGTTATTAGGTTAAAACTCTGAGGGGGCTTAACTCTACCGTTTGACC
This sequence comes from Trachurus japonicus, assembly GCF_045865225.1. Taxonomy (NCBI): domain Eukaryota; kingdom Metazoa; phylum Chordata; class Actinopteri; order Carangiformes; family Carangidae; genus Trachurus; species Trachurus japonicus. Next base: position 1,010,699 of record NC_140921.1, read on the forward strand.
GTTATTAGGTTAAAACTCTGAGGGGTTTAACTCTACCGTTTGACCGTTATTAGGTTAAAACTCTGAGGGGGTTTAACTCTACCGTTTGACCGTTATTAGGTTAAAACTCTGAGGGGTTTAACTCTACCGTTTGACCGTTATTAGGTTAAAACTCTGAGGGGTTTAACTCTACCGTTTGACCGTTATTAGGTTAAAACTCTGAGGGGTTTAACTCTACCGTTTGACCGTTATTAGGTTAAAACTCTGAGGGGTTTAACTCTACCGTTTGACCGTTATTAGGTTAAAACTCTGAGGGGTTTAACTCTACCGTTTGACCGTTATTAGGTTAAAACTCTGAGGGGTTTAACTCTACCGTTTGACCGTTATTAGGTTAAAACTCTGAGGGGTTTAACTCTACCGTTTGACCGTTATTAGGTTAAAACTCTGAGGGGTTTAACTCTACCGTTTGACCGTTATTAGGTTAAAACTCTGAGGGGTTTAACTCTACCGTTTGACCGTTATTAGGTTAAAACTCTGAGGGGTTTAACTCTACCGTTTGACTGTTATTAGGTTAAAACTCTGAGGGGTTTAACTCTACCGTTTGACTGTTATA
>NC_140921.1:1013790-1068790 GCF_045865225.1 Trachurus japonicus
AACAACAACATGAACATCATTGATCTTCACTGAGAGATATTGGTTATTGATCAGATGTCGGTTATTGATCAGATGTTGGTTATTGATCAGATGTTGGTTATTGATCAGCACCTTGTCCCTGCAGCTCAGCATCTCTCTCTCCAGCAGCGTCTTCTCCTGCGTCCACGCCGCCTCCTGCTGTGCCGCCGCGTCCTGCAGCCACAGCACCTGAGGAGCAGCAGCCAATCAGAGAGCAGCGTCAGGACAAGCAGCCAATCAGAGAGCAGCGTCAGGACAAGCAGCCAATCAGAGAGCAGCGTCAGGACACACAGACACCTGACGAGCCATCGTATAGACCGAATCTCCTTGTTGTTTACATTCTACTTCCTGGTAGAAAACCAGCTGTAATGTGAATGAGATCAATAGTAACGAACAAGAGTTTAGCTATATATCATATTTTTCACGCCCTATCACCGTTTAGACAAATCTGAAATGATTGAAGAAACATTACTATTTCTGTGTGTGTGTGTTTTGTGTTGCTATGTGTTGTATTTATTCAGTTTGGGGGAATCACGGTGTGTAGAAAGCATCAGTGGCTCAGCTGACAGGGACAGCTAACGGTAGCTAAGCTAACGGTAGCTAAGCTAACGGCGGGTAGCTAAGCTAACAGCAGGACGTCAGCTGTTAAAACCCTCCCGTTGTGGGACACCACATGAAACTACTCCAGTTAGCTCAGTCATGTTGGAACTCAGATATCCGCTGGAGAAAATATTTTTTCATGGAGCGTTTATTGAGTCACTGAGTTATTAAAGTTAAACAGGTAGCTAACCGTTAGCCCGGCTAATCTATGATAACCATGACTAATTACAAAAATGTACACAGATAAATAGTAATGTTTGTCCAATCATTGGTTTTATAAACTTTACAAACATCAGATTAGTCTAAACGGTGATATAGTGACGTGAAAAATTAGATAAATATAGTGAAACTCTCGTCCGTCACTATTGTTCTCATGCTGGTTTTCTACCAGGAAGTAGTTGTAACTCCTCAGAGTGAAGGAGACCAGGTCATGTGACGTGTGACTCTCACCGTAGCTCCTCCCTCCTCCTGCTCCTTGGAGACGGTTGCTAGGCGCTCCCGCAGCATCCGGACCGACTCCTGTTCCCCACGGAGACGAGAGCTGAGCTCAGCGTTGTCGTCGCTCAGCTGCAGATTCCTGCTGCTCAGCTGCAGCACCTCCTCTCTGTAGCGGGAGTTCTGCAGGGGGAGGAGGAGATGATGAGGTCATGATGAGGTCATTATGATGTCATCACCATGACATCATCAGGACCAACAGCTCCTCACCTCTCTGTGCAGCTGTTCTTCTTCTTCTCTGCTCCTCTCGTGTTCTGTCTCCAGCTCCTCCACTTTCCTCCTGAAGAAGAAGAAGGTAAATATTTCTCAAAAAAAAAACGTTTAAAAATTTCTAGACAAAAGTGGCAAAATTTCTCCAAAAAAAGGGGAAAAAAAGGGGAAAAAAAGGGGAAAAAAAGGAAACTTTCTCAAAAAAAGTTTAAATATTTTGAGAAAAAATTGGGACCCGTTTGAACCGTCTCAAGGACCAGTCATATGTCACCGGTTTCCATAGATACAGTATATACACGTAGCTAGATGCTGCATTCGGGCTTGTCAGACACGTCGTCGCGGCCGCCATCTTGGGAGGGAGTTCCTTGTATATATATATATCAATGGTAAAAACTAGGGATGTCCCGATCACATTTTTTTGCCCCCGAGTCCGAGTCCGAGTCATTTGATTTTGAGTATCTGCCGATACCGAGTCCCGATCCGATACTTTGGCAATGCAGTAAAGTTTTTAATGTAGATCAACTGTATCATCCCACTATTTTTCTGTTCTTTGTGCTCTACTAGGGATGTAACAATATCACAATCTCACAATAATACTCTACCTCAATAACAAGCCCATGACATTTATTGCAGTATTGTAAACTCTCAATGTATATTAGCACAGTAGCTCCACAGTATAATATTAATGCCGTTATCCATAAGTCAACAACAAGAACATTTGGTCAAAAATAAAATAGCTTATCATGTCTTTCTCAATCACCAGCCTCTCTCCCCTGATCCCACCCTCTCCTGCCTGTCTGCCCCCCCCCCCTCCTCCCTCACCTCGCTCCTTCTCCCTCCCTCACTCACTCCGCTCCTTCTCCCTCCCTCACCCAGCTCACCTCGCTCCTTCTCCCTCCCTCACTCACTCACCCAGCTCACCTTGCTCCTTCTCCCTCTCTAACTTTAAATAAATACCTGGTTCTGTATCTGCCATCACGCAACACAACGGTAGTTTTTTATTCAACAGTATGAGAAGTTTAACAATGTCCGCGACATCTGCGCGGTCGGTCCGTGTGTCGGTCTCACGTGCGTTAGGTCTGACTCGCTCTCAGTAGAAGCTGCAGTGACTGTTGTTGCTGCAGGTGTGTGTAGCGCTCAAACATCAACAACAAGCTGCTTGGAAGTCAGCAGTGAAACAACGCAGCCACACACACACAAACAAACAGTGAGCTGACACGGTGACACGATCGTCTCTCACACTCTCGCAAGCGCCGTCATTTCATATCGTTACTTGTCCGCGACAACACAGCCACACACACACCGTGGAGCTGTGCGCCACAGACCATGCACAAAACACAAGCACGCTGCACCGAATGCGCGTCGCTTTGGGTAATGAGCGCACATGACGAACGTCTACAGTAAAAGTAATGTGTTTGAGAGTGCAAAAGATGATACATCTGAACGCCCCCCATGCGGCCCGTCTTCGCTTTAGACAGATAGGAAAACCCTGACATGTAGATCTATGTAATATATCCGATTCCTGATCGGGATGTAACGTCCGATTCCGATCGAGTCTGAAACCACGTGATCGACCCCGATTTCCGATCACGTGATCGGATCGGGACATCCCTAGTAAAAACCATAGATGACGTCATCATGCATGTCGCGAACGGCAATATTTTTTTCCGTAGGATATGTCCGGGAAAGTCCCGCCTTCCCTGCCTCTGATTGGCTGGATGAATTCTCCTCTGATTGACGTCATCTCACAACAGTACTGTAGTAAACTAAAATATACACAACTGAAGTCTTAAATGTAATCAGATCCCATGGCGTAGCGGTTTGCGTTTTCGCCTGCGGTGTGGTGAATCTGAGTTCGATCCCCGCTGGTTTCACATTCTGAAAAATTTAGTTTTTAAATTTATATTCCAAGTTTACATTTTGAGTTTGAGTGAGAAGTGTAATTGTGCCGTTGGTTGGGTTTAGACAATGAAGAAAGGAGTTGGTTAAGTTTAGTAAAAAGACCAGGTAGAGGCTAGACAGGCCAGATAAGTAGAGAGAGTCCAGGTAGATCCAGGCACTTATCACACTTTGCCGACAGCCTGCGTTTCACAGCCGTTTCACAGCCAAAACAAACAACCAATCAGGCGAGAGTCCTTCTAGCCAATCAGAGTCGAAAATGGAGCCCATCTAGCCAATCAGAGGCGGGAACGGCGGGAAAGGCGGGACTTTCCCGGACTCATCCTACGAAAAAAAATATCGCTCACGAACGGCAGTACGAGGTGAAACAAAACATAACAAAATGCATTCACCTCCCCCCCAAGATGGCCGCCACGACGACGTTCCATTCTAATGGGCAGCAGCTACGTGTTTATATCTATGACTGGTTCCAGTCTGAACCGGTTTCCTCCGGTCTGAACCGGTTTCCTCCTCCTCCTCACCTCTTCTTGCAGAGCTGCTCCTCCAGGTTCTGCACCTCCTGCTGCAGGAGGCTCAGTCTCTCCTGCAGAGCTCCGTTCTCCGACCGCACCTCCTCCATCTGAGTCCTGAGGAGACACAGGAGGTCACAGTCACACCTCCTCTTTTCTCCTCCTCCTCCTCCTCCTTTCTCCTCCTTTATCTTCCTCCTCTTCCTCCTTTCTCCTCCTCCTCCTCTCCTCCTTTATCTTCCTCCTTCTCCCCCTCTTCCTCCTCCTCCTTTCTCCTCCTCCTTCTCTTCCTCCTTTCTCCTCTTTTATCTTCCTCCTCCTCCTCTATCTTCCCCCTCCTCTTCCTCCACTTTCTCCTCCTCCTCCTCCTCCTCTTTTATCTTCCTCCTCTATCTTCCCCCTCCTTTTCCTCCACTTTCTCCTCCTCCTCTTTTATCTTTCTCCACATCCACCTCCACCACCTCCTTCTTCTCTATCTTCCTCCTTTCTCCTCCTTCTCTATCTTCCTCCTCCTCCTTTATCTTCCTCCTTTCTCCTCCTTCTCTATCTTCCTCCTCCTCCTTTATCTTCCTCCTCCTTCTCCTTTATCCTCCTCCTCCCCTTCCTCCTCCTCAGGCTTTAGTTTCACCTTTAAGTTCTAATTGATTATTGATCGACTGTCATTGATCATTGGCTGCAATCATCATCATCATCATCATCATCATCATCATCATCATCACATCGGAGCAGAATTAATTTCAGGCTTTTACTTTGAAGTTCAGACAAACAGGAAACAGACAGACGTGCGTTACTGAAGGTGGTGATGTCATGCGTTTAGAGGATGATGTCATTGGGTTAGAGGCGGCGGTGAGGTGATGAGGTTAGAGCATTCCCACAGAGAGCCAATCAGAGCGCAGGGGGGCGTGGCCAGCAGCAGCAGAGAGCCAATCAGAGCGCAGAGGGGGCGTGGCCAGCAGCAGCAGAGAGCCAATCAGAGCGCAGGGGGGCGTGGCCAGCAGCAGCAACAGCAGACGGAGGTTAGTTCTCATCAGGACCGGATTCAGGACCGGATTCAGGACCGGATTCAGGACCGGATTCAGGACCGGATTCAGGACCGAGTCCAGGGTTGTGTCCGAAATCACTCCCTCACTCCCTCCTCCTTACTCACTATATAGTGAATTCAATATAGTGACTCACTGGTCAAATAAAAAAACACTTTCGGACACTACTCCGCCGCACAGTACACACAGGTACACAGGTACCATGGATACAACCATGGTAACGGCCGGTGTAGAGGAGTAAAGCAATATATTAAGCGGTAATATATCAAAGATGTTCAATCAAACCCACATAGTTTGAAACAACATTCAAAACACACACAGCCAGTGTCACAACTAAGCATAACGTCAGCTAGCTTAATGCTAACGTATAATGTAAAACACCATAGACGGGCTAACAGAAATTAGCATCGCTATCCAGAGTCTGTGGTCAGTTTATAACGCTTGTTAGGAAATTTGCTCCGACGTTTGTTGTGGGAGTCTGTGGAAGCCGTGACCGGACAACTCTGGCAGCTGGACACATTTATTGAGGCTGCTGCACTACTGCATTTATTTGGTAGCTACACCGGTCACTACTTCATTTATTTGGTAGCTACACCGGTCACTACTTCATTTATTTAGTAGCTACACCGGTCACTACTTCATTTATTTGGTAGCTACACCGGTCACTACTTCATTTATTTAGTAGCTACACCGGTCACTACTTCATTTATTTGGTAGCTACACCGGTCACTACTTCATTTATTTGGTAGCTACACCGGTCACTACTTCATTTATTTAGTAGCTACACCGGTCACTACTGCATTTATTTGGTAGCTACACCGGTCACTACTGCATTTATTTGGTAGCTACACCGGTCACTACTTCATTTATTTGGTAGCTACACCGGTCACTACTTCATTTATTTGGTAGCTACACCGGTCACTACTTCATTTATTTGGTAGCTACACCGGTCACTACTTCATTTATTTGGTAGCTACACCGGTCACTACTTCATTTATTTGGTAGCTACACCGGTCACTACTGCATTTATTTGGTAGCTACACCGGTCGCTCTGGGTTGCTGTGGTAACGGCCATCCGTGACCGCAATGCATGATGGGATATCTTGTATATCTCGTGGGATAGATTCAGTCACTATATAGTGAACATTAATAATCACTAAACATTCGGACACCACTACAACAACTGGTCACTATATAATAGGTGATTTCGGACACAGCCCTGGACCGGATTCTGGACCGGATTCAGGTGTATCCGGGTCGGGGTCGTCATGCGGACCAACCTGTGAGGACTCGCCGGGTCCATCACCTCCTCCAGAACCAGAACCAGCTGCTCCAGCTCCTCCAGCTGCCTCCTCATGCTGCTCCTCTCCCTCTGCGCCTCCTGCTGCTCCTCCTGCAGCAGCCGCTTCTGCTCCAGCGCGCGGCCCAGCTCCGCGTCCTTGGCGCTGAGCTGCGTGCGGAGCGACGCGAGGAGGTGCTGCAGCGAGGAGATCTCCTCCTCCCTCTGGGCGAGGAGGTGCTGCAGGGAGGAGATCTCCTCCTCCCTCTGGGCGAGGAGGTGCTGCAGCGAGGAGATCTCCTCCTCCATCTCCACGATCTGGGTCGACAGCTGGTCCGCCAGGCCACCGTAGCTCCGGTTCTCCTGCTCCAGACGCCGCGCCTCCTCCTGCTCCTGGGCCAGAGCCTCCTGCAGACGCTGCACCTCCTCCTCCTCCTCGCCGCTCCTCCTCCTCCTCCTCCGCTCCAGCTCCTCGGAGACGCGGTCGACCGCCATCGCCTGCTCCTTCAGGTCCTGGATCAGGCGGACCCGGTCCGTCCTCAGAGAGTCCAGCTCCGCCGAGAGTCTGCAGACGGAGCGCTGCGCCTCCTCCTGCGCCTCCTGCTTCTCCGCAGCCAGCCGTCTGCTCAGCTGCTCCTGCTCCTCCAGCTGGGAGCGCGCCTCCTGCAGCTGCGCCTCCAGCTGCTCCACGCAGGCCTCCGATTGGCCGAGCCGGCGGGTCAACCGACAGAGCGCCTCCTCCTGCTCCTCCCGCTCCTCCTCGCTCTGCATCTTCTCCTGCTCTGATTGGACGAGGCGCTGCTCCCAGAATCCTCTCTGCTCCTGCAGCTGCTGGAGGAGGAGGCGCTGCTGCAGCTGCGCCTCCTCTCTGGTCGCCGTACGGAGCCGCGTGTTACAACCAGTGAGTTTAAGGTGAGACGCTAACACGCTGATTATTGATGCACCGATCAATTTAGAGATTATGGGATGTTTCTCTTCTCTATCATGTCTTTTTTTAAAGGGATACGCCAACATTTTTTTCCGTGTCTTGCCTCACTCCCGAGTCCATGACCAGCAGATAGACACCATCCTTTCCACTGTGCGTGCAGTAACAAGGGAGATAGAGCCGTATCGCCCGTAATTAGCTTAGCTCAAACACTGGAAGTGTATGGGTAGTGTTAGCCTGCCTCCACCTAAAGTCTCTAATTAGCTTAGCTCAAACACTGGAAGTGTATGGGTAGTGTTAGCCTGCCTCCACCTAAAGTCACTAATTAGCTTAGCTCAAACGCTGGAAGTGTATGGGTAGTGTTAGCCTGCCTCCACCTAAAGTCGCTAATTAGCTTAGCTCAAACACTGGAAGTGTATAGCGGCGTTCACACCGAACGCGATAGACGCGAATATAATCGCGCCAGACGCTTCATTCGCACCGCTTGGTCATTTTGGATCATTCGCGTCCATCGCGTCATTCGCGCTAGACGCTCCGCCCGTTCATTTGAAAACCGGTGATCTCAACCTGCTCCCTTTCCACGTCAATCGTGGCTGATATCACCACCTTTGCTGCACTGTACTACTGCTGTACAAGTCTCAGAAACACCAGAAAACCACCCGCCGTCGTGTCTGGGTTCACTGTGTGTGTGTGTGTGTGTGTTTTTTTTTTTTGTTCACTCTGTGTAGAAGACGGCAGCGGTGCCCACACACAGCTCAAATACAATCAGCTTCTCCTTCATGTTGTTCTGAGTGTAAACAACCGTACAGAGAAGTGACGTCGTCGGCTTGAACTCGTCGCTGATTGGATGTCACGGCGCGATGCCGCCTGAAAAGTTCAATATTTTCAACTTTATTCTCGCCGCTTCAGACGCGCCGCTTCATTCGCGCCGCGTCTCATCGCACCAGACGCTCCATTCGCGCCGCCTCCGCCTGAATCGCGTGTCATCGCGCCATTTACATTGATTTTCAATGTAGAGTTGCCGCTCCATTCGCGTCTATCGCGTTCGGTGTGAACGCCGCTTATGGGTAGTGTTAGCCTGCCTCCACCTAAAGTCACTAATTAGCTTAGCTCAAACGCTGGAAGTGTATGGGTAGTGTTAGCCTGCCTCCACCTAAAGTCTCTAATTAGCTTAGCTCAAACACTGGAAGTGTATGGGTAGTGTTAGCCTGCCTCCACCTAAAGTCACTAATTAGCTTAGCTCAAACGCTGGAAGTGTATGGGTAGTGTTAGCCTGCCTCCACCTAAAGTCGCTAATTAGCTTAGCTCAAACACTGGAAGTGTATGGGTAGTGTTAGCCTGCCTCCACCTAAAGTCGCTAATTAGCTTAGCTCAAACACTGGAAGTGTATAGGTAGTGTTAGCCTGCCTCCACCTAAAGTCGCTAATTAGCTTAGCTCAAACACTGGAAGTGTATGGGTAGTGTTAGCCTGCCTCCTACCTGAGCTGAAATCAGCAGTCAGAAGCTGGTTTCATTTTAGCTCTAAACTCTGTAAATATATCACTTTATCCACATTTCAAACATGTTTAGGTGAGAAAGTAGCCGTTTAGATCAGCAGTGTGTCGTTAATTTGTCTAAATACCAGCTGTTTACAATTTTGTTCGGACAAATTCGGCGCTACTCAAGCTAGCCGTTGTGACCAACGCACTTCCGGTTACTTTCACAAAATAAAACACCCGTTGCCCTTTACATACAGAAAACCATGACGATAGAATTTGTGCTTTTACTTTGAAATAGGAAGCTAACCTACCCTCGATGTAGCTAGCTTGAACCAAAATAAAGCGTCTTTGCTTGAACCCTCCGTTTTGACCGATCTCGTCCCGTTAGCGGCATTTGACCGCTCAAGATGCCTTACCGGAGAGTTTTGTCAGCTCTGAGACGAAGATCGGCCCGCCGGTTTCCCAGTTGCTGAAGAGTTTCTCTGATGACTTTAGGTGGAGGCAGGCTAACAATACCCATAGACTTCCAGTGTTTGAGCTAAGCTAATTACGGACGATACGGCTCTATCTCCATGGTTACCGCACGCACAGTTGAAAGGATCTCCACTTCAGCAGCACTTCCAGACACCAAACCTTCCACTTTGATCCCTTTCTATATTCTGAAGGTTTTTATAGAGGGGATTGTTGATATATCATTCACAGCCTCATTTATACAACATTTTATTACTAAAAACATGGAGAAATTATATATTTTTTAGGGCTGGTGACATATTTCTCATTTACAGAGTGATAAAAAGAGATATCCACAATCCTCCTCTGGAAAAACTAAAGACTCTAATATGTTAACAAGATAAAACAAAGCAGCTTTATCCATTGTTTAGATTTCTGTTCTGGAAATATATGCAAATTAGTGCATATTTAATTAGATATTGCCACATTTACATATTTAAACATAAAATTTGATATTTGTCTCAGTTTCATGATGATATCTGTTATTTAAATGTATCACCTGTAGTGTCTCACCTTAATAAAAACAATGTGGTTGCTATGGAAACCCCCCCCCTCCCCCCTCCAGACTGACCTGAGCGCCATCAGCTGCTGGTCCATCTTCAGCTGCAGCTCGGCCTCCAGCTGCTCCTTCTCTCCGCTCAGCCGCTGCACCAGGTTACCGATCTCACGGGCGAAGTTCTGCTCCAGCTCGGCGCGCTCCCGCTGCATCCTGGGAAATAAAACACACCTGGCTCTGGTTCTGGTTCTGGTTCTGGTTGGTGGTACTGGAGAGTATCATAAGGTACGGAATTACAGCCTGGTACGGCAACTTGTCTGTTCAACTAAAGACACAAATTAATCGCCTGGTACAACATGCCATGAAAATCATGGGCGTTAAAGATCATGTTTCTCTTCAATCCATTTACGAACAATCCACCTTGAGACACGCACGCAAATTTTTGTCTGATCAATCCCATATTCTCCATTCAGAGTATCAGCTGCTTCCTTCCCTCTGGGAGGAGATGTAGAGTTCCCCGGAGCAGGTTGAACCGCTACAAACATTCTTTTATTCCAACATCTGTTAATATTCTGAATGCACATATGCAGTTAGTTAGTGTACAGTTGATAAAACACTGTGCACTGTATTGTAACGGTTGGGCAACTGCCATTTTTTGTTGCTGTGTGCTGTGATGGTATGGGTAACGTATATGTGGTGTTTAATGTGTACTGTATCAGTACAGGTTATTCATTGATTGATTGATTGATTGATTGATTAATGGATATTTTATGATGCTGTGTACTGTAGCAGTACGGGTTACTGATCGCTCAACTTTTATTGTTTGTTTGATTGTTTTATTGTCAAACTGCGGACCACCAGTGACGTCCACGATGAATTTCCCTACGGGGACAATTAAAGTATATTGAATTGAATTGAATTGAATTGAATTGAATTGAATTGAATTGAATTGAATTGAATTGAATTGCATTGTGGGTTTTTGTGAACAAACTGAACAAAACAGGTGAACGTGAACGTGTCTCAGATGCGTCTCCACTCCGGCGTCCGACACAAATACGCAGCAGGTCACTTTTTGCCGGACGACGGAGCCGTCGTGCATCGATCTATGTCGATTAGATCGCACCACACAGGAAGTCAAACGCACCGAGCATCCGTTAAATTTCAAAATAAAACACGACGACAAACTCTCCATCACTTTGTCGACATTAATAGTTTCACCAACAGGTCGTCGATCAGTCAGAGGAAACTGAAGCTAAACAGGACGTCGTTGATCATGGAGGAGGAAAACCGTGATGTTTAAACGATACAACACACCTGATCTACAAGAACACAAACTGAAAGTCAAAAAAAAAAAGAGAGTAAGTCTGACAGAAAAGTGGCCGTTGTCTTCCTCACCTGCGCTCCTGCTCGTTGCTCCACCCTCCTCCTCCTCCTCCTCCTCCTCCTCCATGTCTGTCCAGCGCCTCCTTCAGCTGCTTCACCTGCTGCTCCACCTGAGTCTTCTGCTCCTCCAGCTCACTGATCTCCAGCTGAAACACAACAACACACCCAACACTTCAATCCTGCACATTTATTTAGAAATATATTCATCTTTGCACATACTTGCTTCCAAATCGTTCAGTGAATTCTTTCGTTAACTCTCAGGTTTGTTCCTACAACAAGACGAACTGATGAACTTCATCCTCCAGTTGATGCATCACAGACGTTTCCTCACTTTAAAACTCTCATCTTCATTAGAACAAACATCTTCATCTCTCATTCATTTCAGGTCCAGACTGAAGGAAACTATCTGACTCAACACAATCCATTTCATATTTATACATACTATACTCATTTTATTTTCACTCTTCTTGTTATAATAAGTCACTTTGCTGCTTTCTTTCTTTTTTCTTGTTGTTGAATTGTTCTTGAATCTTTTACCGTATCTATCAGGGAGGTATTAAAGGGTTTTTAACTTCTCCTGTTCTGTTTTTGTAACTGTCCTTGATTTTTACGGTGCAAATAGATAAAGTAAAGTAAATGGGATGGTGCAGCTGTCACCTTGAAGGCCTGGCTGATGTCTTTGCGCTCCACCTCCATGCTCTGTCTCATCAGCTCCAGGCTTCGCTCGTAGTAGTTCACCTGAGGAACGATAACGAAAGGGTTCATTAACTATCAGTCACCTCATAATTAACTTCATCTGATCCCAGACCTGCAGCTGCTGCAGATGTTACAGCAGCTGGAACATTTAAGATGCACTTTATTGGTTTGAACTGATTAATAATCTGCTGCTTCATTCAAATGCAACTTTATTACAGAGTTGTTTTAGAGGGAAATGCAGAGACTGTTGATGAAAAACTGTCCCTGAAGGCAACGTGCATCAGTGGTTTTGCATGAATTTCCCTCTAAAACAACTCTGTGTGGTAACGTTGTGTTATTATCTCATAGCGTGGTGAATGTGCAGCTCACAACTTGTCCACCAGAGCGTTGTGGAGTTGTTGGATTGTGTATTTGATGAGTTTGATGATGAGGGAAACCAAGAAATCCCATAATGAGCCTCCATTAGTAGCGTAGCTCTGAGCAGCTCACGGCTCTGCTCCGCCGTTCTAAAAACAGCTTGCACCGACAATTAAAGGTAACGAACCTACTGCTATGACTATAGGGATTATGGATGGCAAAATCATTAAAAGCAAATCTGTTCCTCTGCTAACAAGTGTCTGATGCTGTGGTGTGTTGTTCTAAAAACAAAATATGAACTTTTTTTTAAAGGGATAGTTCAACATTTTGTCAAATTGTCCCATTGCCATAATCCCTATAGTCATAGCAGTAGGTTCGTTACCTTTAATTGTCGGTGCAAGCTGTTTTTAGAAAAGGTAAATTCATGCAAAACCACTGATGCACGTTGCCTTCAGGGACAGTTTTTCATCATCAGTCTCTGTATTTCCCTCTAAAACAACTCTGTGTGGTAACGTTGTGTTATTATCTCATAGCGTGGTGAATGTGCAGCTCACAACTTGTCCACCAGAGCGTTGTGGAGTTGTTGGATTGTGTATTTGATGAGTTTGATGATGAGGGAAACCAAGAAATCCCATAATGAGCCTCCGTAGCGTAGCTCTGAGCAGCTCACGGCTCTGCTCCGCCGTTCTAAAAATAGCTTGCACCGACAATTAAAGGTAATGAACCTGCTGCTATGACTATAGGGATTAAGGATGGCAAAATCATTAAAAGCAAATCTGTTCCTCTGCTAACGAGTGTCTGTTGCTGTGGTGTGTTGTTCTAAAAACAAAATATGAACTTTTTTTTAAAGGGATAGTTCAACATTTTGTCAAATTGTCCCATTGCCATAATCCCTATAGTCATAGCAGTAGGTTCGTTACCTTTAATTGTCGGTGCAAGCTATTTTTAGAACGGTGGAGCAGAGCCGTGAGCTGCTCAGAGCTACGCTACGGAGGCTCATTATGGGATTTCTCAGTTGGTTTCCCTCATCATCAAACTCATCAAATACACAATTATCCAACAACTCCACAACGCTCTGGTGGACAAGTTGTGAGCTGCACATTCACCACACTATGAGATAATAACACAACGTTACCACACAGAGTTGTTTTAGAGGGAAATTCATGCAAAACCACTGATGCACGTTGCCTTCAGGGACAGTTTTTCATCAACAGTCTCTGTATTTCCCTCTAAAACAACTCTGTGTGGTAACGTTGTGTTATTATCTCATAGCGTGGTGAATGTGCAGCTCACAACTTGTCCACCAGAGCGTTGTGGAGTTGTTGGATTGTGTATTTGATGAGTTTGATGAGGGAAACCAAGAAATCCCATAATGAGCCTCCGTAGCGTAGCTCTGAGCAGCTCACGGCTCTGCTCCGCCGTTCTAAAAACAGCTTGCACCGACAATTAAAGGTAACGAACCTGCTGCTGTGACTATGTTGCATGTTACCTGCGTCTCCATGGTGATGTGCAGCTGCTGCAGCTCCTGGTTGTGTTTCTGCTTCAGCTGCTCCAGAGCCAGTTCAGTCTGGATGCTGACGGCCGGTCCAGACACACACACGCTGTCCAGAGAGCCCAGAGCTGCACGCACACACACACACAGACACAGACACACACACACACACACACACACACACAGACACACACACACAGACACACAAACACACACACACACACTGTTCCATTAGCGGTGTAAGCTTTTAAAACGCTGTAGCGCTGCTTTCTGTGGCTTTGATTGACAGCTGTGTGTGTGTGTGTGTGTGTGTGTGTGTGTGTGTGTGTGTGTGTGTGTGTGTGTGTGTGTGTGTGTGTGTCTGAGTGTGTGTGTCTCACCAGTTTTATCAGTCGGCTGCAGTTTCTTCCTCACAGCAGGTGACGGGCTGCGCTTCATGTCCGAATCGTCTGAAAACACACAGACACACACACACACACACACACACACACACACACACACACACACACACACACACACACACACAGACACACACACAGGTCAGAGTGTGACACAGTGAAGCAGCAGAGAGACTGTGAGACTGAAACACAACCACACGGAAACACAACTGGATGGAAGAGAGAGGGAGAGAGTGTGTGTGTGTGTGTGTGTGTGTGTGTGTGTGTGTGTGTGTGTGTGTGTGTGTGTGTGTGTGTGTTAGTGTGTGTGTGTGTGTGTGTGTGTGTGTGTGTGTGGGCGAGTCCGGGTCAACCTGCACCGACCGGTTCTACTAGATTCCAGTTTCCGACTCGTTCATTCAGGTTGTGTTGTCTTTTATTTTGAAGGGGGCGACAGCAGCCAATCAGCTGCCTGCTCTGCTCTGCTCTGCTCTGGCGCCACCTACTGTCACACACCTGTCACTGCACCACATCACCACATCTGTCTCAGCTCCAGATGTCACACTGATCAACCTGATGTTAGTTTTACTGTGAAAGGATCCTCAGACAGATGATCTGTTTCCTGTTCAGTTATGTATATATTATATATATAAATATTTCTTTCCTCTTGCTTTCAATAGTATGTTTAATGTTTCCAATTTTTACTATTTTGGGTTTATTTTAGTATTTAAAAACTGTTTTTTTCCCGTTTCCAGTTCTGACTGTTAAATGTTTAGTTTTTATGTAAAGGACATTGAGTTGTCCCTTGGTATGAAATGCGCTATCATATATAAATAAAGCTGCCGTGCCTTTATTCTCCAGTGGAGCTGTATTGATCAGTGATCGGTCCATTGATTAGTTTCTCTTCCTGTGGTTTGTAAGCAATGTTCCCTCTAATTTTCAAAACTCCTGAGCAGAAATTCAACTCCCCTGATGACATGCTGGAGCGACTGTGAGCGACAGCTTAAGCGTATGTCCACATGCTGGTGCTATGGCCTCACCTCTACAACTCCAAATATAAATTTTTTTCATTTATTTATTTAAAAAGGACAGTGTGCAGTGACATTAGTTATTGAAACAATAAAAAGATGGCTGCACCAGATTTAGCGGAGCCGCTAATTTCCATCTGTAGTCCTCACATACAATTGGCTATTACTATAATGATTAATAACAGATTATTTTGACAACATTACCGAGGCTGCTCCATATCTAGGTCAGTTACAGGTAATGATAACAAAATACTATATTGTTTTGGCAAAATAGATTTTGCATTTATTGCCATATGAACAATATGAAAAAACTAACTAACATCAAGTTGGTGTCATCAACTCTTGGCACAGAAGCATCTTGATATGAACAGTAATAATAATTCTCAAGCAAAAACTTAACCGTGGTCTGTAGTTGCACTACAGACCACGGTTAAGGTCATACATTTCACAGTTCGAAGCCACATTAGGTAGAAATAAATATGAACAGTAAACTAGTCGGGGATATTTGAGTCTGCAACTTTTTTTGTCTTCTGGGCAAAGAGGTGGAGCAGTAAAACACCTGAGAGGGAACAGTGGTTGTAAGTCGTTTTTTGACTTTTTACAACTGACTGACATTTCAGAGATGTTATGAATTTATAGCTGATCATTGTTGCCGTTGCCGTGGTTACCTGAGTCGGTCCCGGTGGCGTCTCCCTGCTGTTGGTCCCAGTCCAGACCGGTCGTGTCCCCCCTCCGTCTCCTCCTCCTCCACTTCCTGTCGCTCCTCTGACTCTTCAGCAGCTCCAACTCCGAGCTCAGCTCATCGTTCCTGTCCCGCAGCTCCTGAACGCAACACACACACACACACACACACACACACACAGAGACACACAGAGACACACACACACACACACACACACACACACACACACACACAGAGACACACACACACACACACACGGTTATCAGCATTTATAAAACGTAAAAGGTGAAATCCGACGATCTGATTGGTTGTTAACCGTGGTATAATGAGCAGTTACCACGGCTACTATTCTAAAGCCTTATCACAGCGTAGGCTATCACTCCGCCTCAGGCACGTATGACTGGTATGAATGGAAGTTGTTGTCATGTATCCATGACAACGGACTGTTGCAGTCCGTAGCAACAGACAGTTGATGTTTTTACGATGTTAAAACTGTAGGGTGACATCAGGTAAATTGGGCCAGTTAAGGTTTGAGCCTCCTAGCTTTTTAAGTTTTAACAGGCAATGGCTGTAAATGATTTCAAATTGTTGCTACAACTGTACTTGAAAAAAAAACAATAGATTTGAGTCTCTGGTTGCTGTTGTGGGTGGGACAATGCTTTATATCCAGCCTGCTGAGGAGAAGTGTGCGAAAAGTGGCCTGGCAAACAAATTTCACTTGAAACTGATAAGGTTGATAACTCCGTAAAAAAACAGATCTACAATAAAAAAATTGATTTATAATACACATTGTGATTCCCCCCATTGGATAGAATGCAAAATTCTTGCTAAGCTTACTTATTTTTAATTTAAATGCATTTTTTGTGGGTGGCTCAATTTACCTTAATGCATCATGGTAAATTGAGCCATGCATTTCAGCTAAAATGGGCCACATACAAAACACAGTCTCACACTGAAGTTACACAGAAATTGAGGGTGCAAAACATGTTCAAAGTTAGATATATATCCAAGGTTGGTCAGTGCCACTCATGGTGCCATTAGCACTGTGGGGGGGAAAATGGCATCTATAATGCCACACACACACATACACACACAGTAAAAGAGCCTATAACATAGTCAGCTAACAAAGAGCATAGCAACAACATGATCATGTCATTTTAAAATGCATTTTAAGGTTAAAAAATGTCTTCAACCTCTTATGTTTTTACTGTTAATGTTTAGTTTAGTGTTGTAGTTTAGTAGTAGTGTCAATTAATTATTAAAATTGTAATGATTTCTGCTAAAATTACTGTGTTGTTCTCTCTTGGCCCATTTTACCTGAACATTCATCGTACCTCGAGAGGACGAGAACATCCCCATACTTTAACTCTCATAATTCCAAAATAATTATACTTTTTAATTTTTTTTTCACACAGAAACATTTAAGAGACCTACTGTATATGTCGATTTTTAAAAATATCAATGGATTTCATGCATAGCGTTTTTGATGGTCTTATTAGTCGTTTACCAAAAAGTGGCCCACTTTACCTGACTTCACCCTAGTAAAGTAGTGTAATTGACATGTTGAAGGTGAACTTTGACCTCCAGAGGGTTAACAATGGTAGAGGGGACTGAGCAGTGACAGAGCTACTTGGAGCTAACGTCTGGACAGCTGGGAACAGATTTTTATTCTGGTTGAAGAAAACTACATGAAATTGATTGCGTATCCCTCTTTCATATTGTCATTATTGGTAACCGTTTTATAAAAGTAATATATCCCTCCAGTCCGTGGTCTATGCTCATTCTACCACTCTAAGGGGCGTTGTTGTTCCCCCTTAGAGTGGTAGAATGAGCATAGACCACGGACTGGAGGGATACATTGCTTAATTACACCAGTGGTTCTGAAACTTTTTTACATCAAGGACCCGAAATCGACACAAATGAGACCACCAACCCCCCCCCATTGGAAAACATTTTGAGACAAACACCAGAAATACAAATATTTGTTCTGAGACTGAAGAACGTTACTTTTACGTACGTTCAGATTAGGGCCAATGGCGGGAATTTGTGGAGAAATTGTAGAGGAATTTTTTATTTTTTTTATTTAACCAGGCGAGCAAATTAAGAACAAAATTCTTATTTTCAAGTGCAGCCTGAAGGGGAAGGGGGAGGAGAGTGCTAAAAGTTAAAGCAAAGTTAATAAATTACACAGAAAAATTCAATATAATACAATACAATACAATACAGAGGAATTTCTGGGAGTTTAAAAATAAATCTAGAAAAAACTAGTCAAATTTCTCCCAAAAAAAACTTTTTAAAAGACTTTTATGGGGAAAAAAAGTTAAGGTAACATTTCTCTCTCTCAAAAAAAAAAAGTTATAAAAAAAATCTAGATAAAACTGTTAAAATTAAAAAAAATAAAAAAAATAATAATAATAAAGTTAAAAAAAATTCTATACATTTTCTCAAAAAAGCGTTGCAGGAAAAAAAAAAAAAAGGGGGGAAATTTCTCCCAAAAAAAGTTAAATTATTTTGGGAACAATTCATAAAATAAAAATAAATTAAAAAAGGCCCCGGACCCTACACACACACACACACACAGCAGAAACACACTGACATCATCAGCTGACTCACACCTGTGACCTCACCTTGATCTTCTGTTGGACCGACACGAGGCGTTCAGGTGCACAAACACAAACAGACATTAGAGCTTCTTCAACACCGAGCCCACACACACACACACACACACACACACACACACACACACACACACTCACACACTCCGACACACACACACACACACACACACACACACACACACACACACACACACACACACTCAGGGCCGGCCCCTGGCATAAACACTCTATGGTTGTTTAGGGCCACAGCCGTTAGGTGGGGGGCCACATGATCAGAAAGGTACCGGGGTTCATCAAGTCATTTAAACATCCTGAGGTCTGCACGTGCAGCTATGAGCTTTATATGTAATGTGAAGTCAATATTCAGCTTCTTTTATCTCACATCTGAGACATTTGGTGAAAATAGAACGGCAGAATGACAACATTTGTGCTCAAAAAACAATCTGACAAAATGTCATTTTAGACTTGTTTTCTACACGTATCTATTACAGGGTTTATACAGGAATCTTGAAGTTAATTCTAAAACCTTTTTAAGACATTTTCAAGACCTTCTCAATATTTTTTAACACCTCACCGCCACTTCAAGCTGTAACCATTTACATCAGTGACACTTTTAACTTACTAACAGGTTTAGTTTGTGATAAAGACTATAGACCACTATGATGCAACAGAATTCAAAATAGGCTGGGATAATAAATAAAAGACAAATTTGATCAAAAAACAAAACAAAAAAACATTGCTCCACTCTCAAAAAACAAAAACAACAATCTTCTTTTCTTTTTTATGAACCGGTTCATCTTTGGTTTTTAATAAAATGAATAAATTCACACACTTTTACAGTGTTTTTAAGGACTCAAACTCTTGGACAGCTAATTCAGAAAAAATATGATGATGAAATGATAATACAGAAAAAATAATATGACACTAAGTTATTAACTAACATATAATCACAAATGTTTTATTTTCAATGTCCTGGTAACAATAACTTTATTTGTTTTGGAAACATCAACGCCTGCAGGGCCCCCCTCCTACCCCCTATTTATGTAAAATGGTTCAGTCCGACTGGATCAGCTGCAATCATGTCAATCAAATGGACCACAGTGATGCTGCAACTCAAATATTTTCCTAAAGAGGAGAAGATACACTCACACATGATACTAATTCTTACAAAAAATATGGTTTAAAAAGCATAAACCCTTTAAAAAAATTAGATAGAAGACGTGCAGTAAGAACAGAAGAGAAAATCTGTGGTGTGTGCAGCAGACTGATAGTCAAAAATACCATTTAAATGCATAGTTGTATGTAAAATAGCATCAAAAAATGTCACAGCTGTGTTGGGGGCCCTGTAAAGATTCTTTTAATGGGGCCCAAAATCCCTAGCAGCGCCCCTGCACACACACACACACACACACACACACACACTCACCCTGCACTGCAGCTCGTAGTCCTTGACGATCTCAGAGAAACGCTCCTCATGACTCAGTCCGGCGCCGGCCGTGTCCAAGCTGCCAAACTGTCAATCACACAGAAACACAGCAGCTCATTGGTCCAGAGTCGCTGTCAATCAATCAATCAACCAATCAAACGATCGATCAATTAACCGATCAATCGATCAATGGAACAAACATCCTGTCGGTGTTCGGAGCAGAGAGTCGACAGCGAGGAGAAGAAGTCACAGAGGAAACTGAGTTTAATAATTCACCAGCTACAAGAAGACGGGTCACCTGACACCTGTGAGTGTGTGTTGGTGTGTGTGTGTGTGTGTGTGTGTGTGTGTGTGTGTGTGTGTGTGTGTGTGTGTGTGTGTGTGTGTGTGTGTGTGTGAGATTAGGTCCAGTATGTAAAACAGATTCAAACTGGTTCTAACTGGTTCAGTTCGTTAGAGAGAGTGAAACAGTGAAATCAAACCATCATCATCATCATCAGTCTGTTGATCGGCTGCTCACAGGAAGTCTTAACCCAGGGATGTCAAACTCTATTTAGTTCAGGGGCCACAAACAGCACAATTTAATCTCAAGTGGGCCGGACCAGTAAAATAATAGCGTAATAACCTTTAAATATATTTTAAAAATTGAAATTTTCCTCTGTTTTTGTATGTTTACAGTTACTGAACTATCCTTTTACAAAACACATTATGAACCACCTGAAATGTCTTGATAAAAATAATAGTCTAGACGGATTTCAGAAAAAAGGCTTTCTTCTATAAGAGGTAAGGAGCATTTCTGGGTACAAGTTGGGAACCGGCCTACCTTACATATTTCAAGGGTGCTGAGTCCAAAAAAAACGGTACCCAAGCGAAATTGTGAGTTTTTGACCTTCTAATTTGCATATCAAAATGGCCACCAAAGCCCATCTTGCTCAGTCGTTGGACCATTTCCCCCTAGTTTTTTTTGTAAGTAGGCAATCAAGATGAGGAAATTAAGTTTCTAGATCGATAGCCAACGGTCAGAGCAAGGATATAGTGGAGGCTCACTGCTTTTTTTATGCATATACATGCAAATGTATAACTTCTAAGGTGGAATTAAGCATTTATGTGTCATTTTTAAAGTGGATATAAATATTCAATAAATGTTACTCTGAAATTTTCCCTGTTGATATGACATATGTATACATATGACATGTATACATAACAAAAGCAGTGAGCCTACACTATATCCTTGCTCTGACCCTAGACCATAGACCTAGAAACTTAATTTCCTCATCTTTGATTGCCTACTTACAAAAAAAACTAGGGGGAAAATGGTCCAATGACTGAGCAAGATAGGCAATTTGGTGGCCATTTTGATATGCAAATTAGAAGGTCAAAAACTCACAATTTTGCTTGGGTACCAGTTTTTTTGGATTCAGCAGCCTTGAAATATGTAAAGTAGGCCGGTTCCCGACTTGTACCCATAAATGCTCCTTACTTTCACTTTTTGGGTACATCCCATCTAGTCTATATGTGCAATTTCAAATTTCCACACTTGACAAATTCATCCTGAGGGCCGGATTGGACCGTCTGCAGGGCCGGTTCTGGCCCACGGGCCGCGTGTTTGACACCCCTGGTCTTAAGGTCTTTGCACACTGGGTCCGTTTTTTTTCGTCCGAATTTGCCGCACGTCAAAAAATAAATTCGACCTCATGTTGTGTCGATCATGTCAAACTTTCGTCCGTCATAAAAGTTTTCGGAACAGGTTCCATTTAATGCGTTTTTCGCATCCGTGAAAAGTCTTTTTGACCAATCACATCAGAGTTTAGAGGCTGGAGAGGGAGAGGGAGGGGGGGGTCACCGCTGTGTGTGTGTGTGTGTGTGTGTGTGTGTGTGTGTGTGTGTGTGTGTGTGTACCTTGTCCTGCAGCAGTGTGTCCATGTCTCTCTGCAGTTTGTTGACCGAGTTTTCAGCTTCGGTCAGTTTCATCTTCACGGCAACAAGCTCCTCCTCCACACGCCGGTTCTCCTGCATCACCACGGCAACAAGAACAACAAACATAAACAACAACAACAACAACAACAACAACAACAACAACGAGGAGGAGAGAGAATCACTAATCACTCATCCTAAAGCTGGAGACACACTGCGCGATTTTTCCTTTTCTATGAGTTCCCACTAACCGACTGGCGGCTTCAGCTGGTTGCTATGACGACTAGGGATCACACACTTAAAGGATAATTTCCGTTTTTTACAACCTGGACCTTATTTCTATCATAAAATCCGATCATCTCCTCCCCCAGATAACTTTGGTGTCATTCCAAGTGGTTGTGATGAAATGAGCTCCAGCCGAGAGGCGCGTATATCCGTATAATGTGAGTCTACAGGGCAGCAGAATGCAGCCTCTAAATAACACATTATCTGCAGAGAAACTCCTTCATTTCACCAAGATTTAGTTCTGATAGGCTAGTGCTATTCCCCTCTGAGTCCGGGGTTAGCTGTTATCAACATCCGGGGTCTGTAGGTTGACCTACTGACCTCTGACCTGGATGATGTCATCTCTGAGCGCCAGGCGGCTTGTTGCTACCGCTAATGCTACGGTTCGTTTCTACGTGTTTCTGACTTGTCAGAACAAAATGAGCAGCTGGATGAAGTTCAGCTTCCACACACTGCAAAAACTCAATATCTTACCAAGAATATTTGTCTTATTTCTAGTCCAAACATATCTCATTATACTTAAAATAAGACTCATCACATTAAAAAGCAGCTTGTTTTTAGACACTTTTTTACTTCTTTCAAGCAGATTTTCACTTGAAATCATCTGATAGTGGAGCAAGTTTTTCTTCCTTATTACAAGCACAAAAAACTTGCTTCACTGGCAGATTTTTCTACTAATTTCAAGTGAAAATTTGTTTGAAACAAGTGAAAATTATTTATGAACAAATACATTTTTAGGTGATGAGTCTTATTTTAAGTGGAAAGAGATTAGTTTTGACCAGAAATGAGACATTTTGACAAGAAACAAGACAAATATTCTTGGAAAGCTAAAGCTCCGGCTAGTTGAGATAAAAATGGACCCGAATGCCGAAGCAGAATGATTATTATCATAATAGCCACGCTGCGCTCAGAGATGACATCATCCAGGTCAGAGGTCAGTAGGTCAACCTACAGACCCCGGATGTTGATAACAGCTAACCCCGGACTCAGAGGGGAATAGCACTAGCCTATCAGAACTAAATCTTGGTGAAATGAAGGAGTTTCTCTGCAGATAATGTGTTATTTAGAGGCTGCATTCTGCTGCCCTGTAGACTCCATTATACGGATATACGCGCCTCTCGGCTGGAGCTCATTTCATCACAACCACTTGTAAAAAACGGTAGTTACCCTTTAAAAAGAAAAAACGACTAGACTAGAGCTGACTGTGAATCGTGGGTAAAATTGGGGCAGAAAGTGGCGTAGTGTGTCTCCAGCTGAACCGTGTGTGTGTGTGTGTGTGTGTGTGTGTGTGTGTGTGTGTGCTGCGTACAGACCTGTGTGATGGAGCAGAGCTCTGAGTGAAGCTCCGCCTCCTGAGCTCGGAGCAGCTGCAGCTCTTCCTGCAGCGCGTCGCGCTCCCGCTCCACCTGCTGCAGCAGCGCCTCGTTCTCCTGCTCCGACTGGCTGCGCAGCGCCGTCAGCCTATCACGGAACTCCTGCTCCAGCTCCCTGCAGCCAATCACAGAGCAGCAATCACACAGCGGCCAATCACAGAGCAGAGCAGCCAATCACAGAGCAGAGCAGCCAATCACACAGCAGCCAATCACACAGCGGCCAATCACAGAGCAGCTCTCAGCACCACGCTGACACACACACCATAGATGTATCCACAAGTTTCCGAACCTCATCTATGGTCAAACCCGGCTTCTGGTTTTGACGGTTTGGTGGAATTGTACCTTTACGTTTCCATGGTTTTCAGTCGTTGTCATAGTTACGGTAATGTAACGCATGGATCTATTAACGCTGGCTTTTATTTAACACGGATGATGTCAGTCTGTGTGATATCCACTGTTAAAAGCTGCTGTGATGATTCATGCATTTTACAGATTTTCATTGAAAAAAAGAAATCCATGCATTTACCGTGACTACTGAAACCATGGAAACGTAAACATAAAATTCCACCGGAAGAGCAAAACCGGCAAAACAGGCTACGTTTCTGATGTTCGGAAAAAGGTGGATACACTGACTAGATGCTGCGTTCCCAGGCAGCTCTACTGAGGGGAATACGTCAACGTGGCGGCCATCTTGGTCAGGGGGAAGCCGTGTCTACTTCCTGCACTAGAGGTCTATCAACCATTAACATCACCATAACTCACCGAATGTTCAACAGATTTTCAAGCCGTTTGGTTTATTATACAGCGGGGAAAATAAGTATTGAACACGTCAACATTTTTCTCAGAAAATATATTTCTAATAGAGCTATTGACATGACATTTTCACCAGATGTCGGCATCAACCCAAGTAATGCACACATACAAAGAAATCCAAACATTAATGTCCATAAATGAAGTCATGTGTAATAAAGTGAAATGACACAGGGAATAAGTATTGAACACATGAAGAAAAGGAGGGGCAAAAAGGTATGGAAAGACAAGAAAGCAGCTGGAGTTTGTCATCCTGTCTCCTATCAGTGCAAAGTAATATCTGCTGGTTTAGTCCTGATTGATGCCTTTTAAAAAGGTTTCTCACCACCAAGGTGTCAGACAAGAAGTATTGCATGATGGGTAATAGCAAAGAGCTGTCTAAGAGCCGTCTAAAGACCTACGCAACCAAAGATTTCAGACAGAAGAGTCAAAACAATAATCAGAAGGGTTCCCTAACAGTCCAGGACACTGGTGGAGAGCTTCAGACAGACCTGGGATCAGCAGGTACAGTTGTTTCAGAGAAAACAATAAGTAATGCACTCAACCGCCATGGCCTCCATGCACCACACCATGCAAGACATGGAGGCCATGGCCATTAATGTTTGGATTTCTTTGTATGTGTGCATTACTTGGGTTGATGCCGACATCTGGTGAAAATTTCATGTCAATAGCTCTATTAGAAATATATTTTCTGAGAAAAATGTTGACGTGTTCAATACTTATTTTCCCCGCTGTAAATGTCAGACATATTTATGATGTATTAAACATACAGTTAGATACTCAGACACACACACACATGCATAAATACAGTGAAATGTGTTCTACAGGGTCTGACTGGTCTGACTGCTGGTCAGACGTTTATATGTCTATGGTCAGAAACCCCTCACCAAGATGGCCGCCGTGTTGACGTACGCTGAGAAGCAGAAGGCGCCATCTAGTCAGTATATATATCTATGACACACACACACACACACAGACACACACCTGATCCTGCTCTGGTTGAGCGTCTCCATGTTGGCATGGCGATCGTCGACCTCTCGGACCAGCTGGAGGTTCCTCTGGTCGGCCTGATCCAGGTCCACTTTCACCTTGTCCCTCTCTCTGGAGGTCTGATCCAGAACCAGTCTGGAGGGGGGGGGGGGGGGAGGAGGAAGAGGAGGAAGGAGGAGGAGGAGGAGGAAGGAGGAGGTGAAGAAAAGAGTTGTATATTGACAGTGCAGAAAGAAAACAGTGTGATCAATAATCAGCTGATCATCAATAACCATGTGACCTCAGAGCTCTACAGCGTCCAGCAGGGGGAGCCGTTAGCTCCTGGTCAGTCTCATCAATGACCTCATCAGTGGACCACCTGCACAACGTAGTGTGACGTACTTCCCCTTTAAGAAGTTACGGTCCGCTCACTTCCGGCGGCCATCTTTACCATAGCGCTGCTGTATTTAGACTTTACACCTAACTCTCTCATTCTGCATTCATAGTTATGTTTGTACATGTTGTTACTAGTATAGTCACTGCAGTTTGTATTTTTATATACAGGTAATACTCAGAAAATTAGAATATCGTGAAAAAGTTCATTCACTTCCCCATGATTGTGAACTGTACTGAACCAGACAGAGAGCTTTTAAAGGCTCAGGAACCCTTTGCAGGTGTTTTGGATTAATTGGCTGACGAGGCTGTGACAATTTGAGCTACAACATTGAACTTTTTCACGATATTCTAATTTTTTGAGACTCTGATTTTGGGGTTTTCATATGCTGTAAACCATAATAATCAAAATTCTAACAAATAAAAGCTTGAAATATCTTGCAATGCCTGTTATGAGTCTAAATAATATATTCATTTCACCTTTTAAGTTGAATTACTTAAATGAATGAACTTTTTCACGATATTCTAATTTTCTGAGTATTACCTGTATAGTAGTTGAAGCATTTTTTATCATTTAATCATTGATCGCATTCTGCCGTTAGCCACTCGCCTAGCGAAAAGTCACGGAGAATTAAGATATGAGGAGCAAAGAGAGGCTTAAAAAAGTCCTTCTAAACTCCATAGAGTTGGTTGCACTCATCATAAACATTATGGTGTTTTTTATTTTTTAAATAATAATAATTTTTAAATAACTTTTTAATATAACTAACTAGCCGTTAGCGTAATGAGCTGTTAGCGGCTAGTTAGCTGCTCGGCTTCTATTTAAAAAATAAAAATAAAAACACCGTAATGTTTATGAACATAACTATGAATGTAGAGTGAGAGAGTTAGGTGTAAAGTCTAAATACAGCAGCGTTATGGTAACGATGGCCCCTGGAAGGGAGCGGACCGTAACTTCTTAAAGGGGAAGTACGTCACACTACGTTGTGCAAGTGGTCCATTACCTCATCAATACCTGGCTGCACCTGCGTCACCATGACAACCAGTGTGATCCCGGTGACCACTGACTGTTCTTTGATCGACACAGAGAGAGTTTCACTTTGATCAATAACACACGGATCAATAACACACGGATCACATGGTGCTGATGACCAGAACCAGAACCAGGACTGAGACCAGAACCAGAACCAGGACTGAGACCTGAGACCAGAACCGGGTCCAGAACCAGGACTGAGACCTACTGCAGGTGCTGGATCTCCGTCTTGTAGGAGATGAGCGCCGCCTGGTGGATGCCGTTGCCTCCGACCAGCAGCTCGTTGTCCAGCGCCAGAGTCAGGTCGACCAGGCTGAGCCGCTCCTCTAGGGGGAAGTCCAGAGTCTGGGGAGGAGGGGAGGGGGGGCAAAGGTTAGAGTGAGGGAGAAACTGATCCTTCTTAATTGGAAAAATTAATACAGAAATCATACAGCTCCTCCTCCTCATGGACTACATTAGAAATAGGCTTTAATTCTCCTCTTTTCTTAATGCACCCCAGATGTAATGGACCTCTACTACTTAACATCATGTATACATTATTCTGATCCCAGTTTGCTTCTCGAATTTTTAAACTTCTTTTTGATACATTTTACCATTTTTTCCTAGAAATTTTACCACTTTTTTCTAACTTTTACTACGTTTTTTTTTGTTTTTTTTTTAAAAACTGTTTTGTTGAAATTCTTTTTGTAAAAAATGTATTACTTTTTTGTAGAATTTTTATATATAAATCTTAGCAGAGAAACTTTTGAGAAATTTTAAATTTTTTTCCTAGAATTTTTTAAAACTTTTTTTTGTTTTTTTTTTTTGGGGGGGGGGAGAAATTTTAACACTTTTCCCCAGAAATTTTGCGAACATTTTTCAAAAAAAATGCACACCAGTTTGAAAGTAACGTTATTCAGTCTCAGAACAAATATGTATATTTCTGGTCTATTTTGTGTCAAGGTGG
This sequence comes from Trachurus japonicus, assembly GCF_045865225.1. Lineage (NCBI taxonomy): Eukaryota > Metazoa > Chordata > Actinopteri > Carangiformes > Carangidae > Trachurus > Trachurus japonicus. The sequence continues at coordinate 1,041,032 of NC_140921.1, forward strand.
GGGTCCTTGATGTAAAAAAAAGTTTCAGAACCACCGGTTTCAAAGACACTGAAGAAACAAAAACCAGCACAGGAAACAATACAAACGCACATTTAAATGTCTACTGAACACAACCAGTTCTCTGGTCCCGGTCCGTACCGACCTGCAGGATGTCCCGGCTGTTCCTGATTCCCTCCTCGGTCCAGAGGCCGATGACGCGCTCCGGGCTGGTGCATCCCGACCCGTCGTCAAGGCGACTGAGGACCCGTTGGCCCACCGTGGCCGTCAGCAGCGACGGCGAGGCGGAGCGAGCCGAGCGCTCCGAGCGCTCCTCGATCAGGGACTGAGTCTGCATGGACGACCACAGACCAGGTGTTAGTCCAGGTAAAGGTGTGTGTGTGTGTGTCTGTGTGTGTGTGTGTGTCTGTGTGTGTGTGTGTGTGTGTGTGTGTGTGTGTGTGTCCAGGTTGAAACAGAACTGGAGCTGAGGTCTGGTGACTGGTCCTCACTCAGGTTTCTACAGTTTAAATCCAGATTCCTCAGACGCCTGACTAACGTGGTGACCTCTAATCTGGATTAGTCTGTTTCCACCCAGTCAGGAGGCCCAGACCCCCCAGACCAACTCAGACCCCCCAGACCCCCCAGACCAGACCCTCTGGTCCAGACCCCCCAGACCAGACCCTCTGGTCCAGACCCTCTGGTCCAGACCCTCTGGTCCAGACCCTCTGGGTTACATGCTGTCATTCCGATATCCCACCGCTCCGACATACCGCTATTCCGACATGCCAACGTCCCACCATTCTGACAAGGCTCAACATAAGGAGATGTGCGTTACTCAACAGGTGACTCTCTCTACTGATCTGGACTCTCTCTCTCTATCTATCTGGCCTGTCTAGCCTCTACCTGCTCTTTCTACTAATCTTAAAGGGACAACCAGGAGTTTTGTTAAAGCGAAGTGTCTTCACACAGTTTACAAAATGTTGACGTAGTCGTCAAAACTGACGTTTAAGGGGCGAGGAGGCAAATACACATTATACTAAAGCTATGAAAAAGTGAGTTTTGCATAATATGTCCCCTTTAAAAAAAGAAAAAAATGCCGTCATTCCGACCATAGGAGGCAAGAACTGTTGGAATGACGGGACGTTTGATCGAAAATGGTTCTGCATTTGATAGAAAGTGTTGCCATTTAGACAACTAGAGGCCGATGTCGGACTGGTGGGATGTTGGAGTGGCGGTTGCATCCAGAAACCTCCAGTCCAGACCCATCGACACAGACCCTCTGGTCCAGACCCATCGACACAGACCCTCTGGTCCAGACCCATCGACACAGACCCTCTGGTCCAGACCCTCTGGTCCAGACCCTCTGGTCCAGACCTTCTGGTCCAGTCCAGACCTTCAGCAGTGCAGCAGGTGGAGTTAAACACCTGTGTGTAGCAGAACGCGGCGCCGTACGTCCTCCTCCTGTCCGTCCTCACCCACGTCAACAGGCCGCAGCCGGACATCAGACCTGAGGTGCAGGACATGACGACGTCTACCTGTCTGTCTGTGTGTGTCTGTGTGTCTCAGCAGCTACAACCTGCAGCAGCTGGTGGGACTGCTGCTGCCCAGCTGCAGCTCACACTGCTAATTGGAGCTCTGGTGATGCTGCATTCAGGGGCTACTCAGAAAATCAGGTAATCAGCAGACTCGGCGTGCTCAACTCCACGTATAAGAAAAATAAACCGGGTGCCAGTCCACAAAATCAACAGAGTACAAAAAAGTTTTTGACAGCACTCACTATAAGTTTAACACTTTTTAATTAAAAGAAAAACCAACGCTGAGGACGGCTGACTGCCGAAACGCGTCCGTTTTCTTGCTGCTGTGCAGGTTTATGAATTAAAAAGTGTTAAACTTATAGTGAGTGCTGTCAAAAACTTTTTTGTACTCAGAAAATCAGACAAACTCTCTGGGGAAGTCTCTCATTTGTGAAATGTGTGCGTGCGTGCGTGCGTGCGTGCGTGCGTGCATGCGTGTGTGTGTGTGTGTGTGTGTGTGTGTGTGTGTGTGTGTGTGTGTGTGTGTGTGTGTGTGTGTGTCACCTTGTGTGGCGTCCTGTGCAGGTCTGCAGCTCGGACCGGCGTGGAGCAGCAGACGGGGGCGGAGCCACAGAGAACCTTCTGGAAGTCCCTGATGCTGACTCGGCCGTCCAGGTCGGCGTCCAACTTCCTGAGCAGCAGCTCCAGCTCCTGCAGAGGTCAGAGGTCAGAGGTCGAAGGTCAAAGGTCAAAACGATAAGGAGACGCACACCGTTAACGTCAAGGGGGTGGATCGGACTACACGCAGGCGTAGGTCACAGTCGGCCATATTTGAACGGGCAACTGTCTCTGACTCTGGCTGCAGTTACAGTGCAGTAGATGGTGATCCAGTCATCATCACTAAACAAACCATTCATAACTCTGTGAAAAATAAATCAGTATGTAGCTATTACTTTAACTATTTGCATAATGTCACTATAATGTTACTTTTACAAAAAAAAAAACATGATTAAAATGATCCGTGATTCTAAGTATGCTGCATCATAACTGCATAGACGTTCAGACGTTTTTGTATGGTACCATAATGTGCGTTTCTATTCATGTTTTTATTAGTTGGTGTCTCACAACTCTCTTTTTGAGTGGTCCCCAACACTTTTAATTTTGTCAAGGGGGAACGGGTAATTTTGTAATCAATAGGCTACTGTATTTTTTATATTGTCTCTGGATTTTTATTGTGTGTTGTGGAGTGACACCGAAATAAAGCTTATCTATCTATCTATCTATCTATCTATCTATCTATCTATCTATCTATCTATCTATCTATCTATCTTCATAAAAATCAAACCATTTTAAAATCGGACAAAAACTGAGCAAGTTGTGGTCATTATAGCAGAACATGCAGCAGAGGCTTAATGCTCTGAGGGAGAGAGTTGCCCTTACCAAGATGGCCGCCGTACTGGCTACGCTTTGTCATTGGGCAGCAGCAGGTGGGTGAGTCATCTAGTCTCCTTATATATATCTATGGTTAACATCACCTCTAAAGCTTCCCACCTGAGGAAGCTGCAAACCTGTGTGTGCTGTGGCGCTGTGGCTTAGTGGGTTCAACCGCCTGTCTAGTAAACAGGAGATCGTGGGTCTGAATCCCATCACTACCTGACTGTTACAGAACCTGCTTGATCCATAAGCTGTCATCCACGTCTTGTGTTTTATTGGTGTTATTGCCTCAACCTTGGTGGAGGTGCTTCCAAAATAAACTACCAGTTCCTATCCACCACTTTCCGGAGAACGACGCTGGGTGTTGCCATGACACTCCATTCATTACATTTTAGAGTAATGTTAGCTGGGCTAACCGTTAGCTGTTAGCCGTTAGCAGTGTCTTAAATAACTCAATAAACAGCCCATGAAAAAAAATTTTTCTCCAGCGGATATCCTAGTTCCAACATGACTGAGCTAACTGGAGTAGTTTCATGTCGTGTCCCACAACGGGAGGGTTTTAACAGCTGACGTCCTGGTGTTAGTTAGCTGCTGCTGTTAGCTGTCAGCAGCAGCAAAGCTAACAACTACGATAACCATGACTAATTACAAAAACGTGCACACAGAAATAGTAATGTTTGTTCAGTAATTCATTTTATAGACTTAACAAACATTGGATTAGTCACAACGGTTTTGGCAGCCCGGAGCCCCCACATTTGGTACCTACACTGGTGGCTAATGCTACCAGTTAGCCGCTAACGCTACCAGTTAGCCGCTCACTAGAATGCTACTAAAACCCACTTCCGTTGTGGTGTGACGCAATGGATCATGGGAAAATAAAGTGGTGGATAGTCAATAGAAAACCAAAAAGTCAAGTACATGGAGAGAAGTTTTAAGAGTTTGATAGAGTTCTAATCGTTGGAAAGGTCTTGGGAAGCAGCAGCAGCTTTCAGGTGCTGTGGCTTAGCTGGTTAAAGCATCTGTCTTGTAAACAGAAGATCCTGGGTTCAACTCCCAGCAGCACCTTCAGTCGTCACTGATGTGAAGCCTCATAGTCGTGGAGTTTGAAGCTCCTTTAAAGGGACAACCAGGAGTTTCAGGAAGCGAAGTGTTTTCACTACATTTCCCATGAGCCTCCACGCGCACGGTGAAATTCTTGGACCGGCACAAGACGGACGAAAGCGAAAACATTTGCCAAGAATGTTTTCATTGATCAAGAGTGAAAGTCGGAGGTTGGAAGACGATCAGATACCATCCGACTATAAACGATGCCAACTAGCGATCCGGTGGCAGCGTCCAGGAAACTGAAACTAGGAAATGCTGGACGAGTCGACCACTAAATAATATCAAAATAACGATAGAGACAAAACGATATATGTATCTAAATGGACCCATTAACAAGTGGTAACGTAGATTCATCCACATTAATATGAGACTCTTTTAGAACCAAATACAAACTCTGTTGGGTTGAGCTGAGCCGATACTAAAACGTGACCTCAGCCGACTGCCGGCCACTGATTGGCCAGAGTTTCATCAGTGGAAGAGACGTGAGCGCGACGTCCAACACAAGAATCAAACCCGCTATTTTCAAAAACACAACGGCAACAGCGACCAATGATCTGTAACAATCGGCTTCTGACCGACCCACGTCGACCCATGTCAAACAACTCCACAATCGATGCAGGTTTTAATCTGCTCAGCTCCGATCGGCTTTCTAAAAGCATGGGACTGAACTAAATCATGAAAGAAACTGACATCCACCATGGCGCTGTGGCTTAGTTGGTTAAAGCGCCTGTCTAGTAAACAGGAGATCCTGGGTTCAAATCCCAGCAGTGCCTATTGGACAGAGAAAACTAGAAAGTGTTTAAGTTAAGTCGGTAGCCACATCTCCAGTGTCGGAGGGGTAAGAGCTCCAATGGGCTTGCAGTGGGAACATCAGACCCGGTTCAACTCGCTAACTTAAGGGATGGTTCACCCAAAATTGAAATTTCCTAACTCATTATCTCCTCCCCCTCATGTGGACTAAGGGCTGGGAGAAGTTTCAGAGTCCTCCGTGGCTTCTCTGAGTTACAGGGGGTCTCGGCGTAGCAGTGCATGTCCATATAACGGTTGCAAATGGATACCAACTGTCTTCGTAACAAAAAGACACACCAAAAAACATCCAAATACCTCCATGCTGCTCGTATGTAATGTCCCTCTTGTATTGAAGCCCCGACATGAGAAATTGTTCTGAAAAAAATTTAATAAGTCTATATTTCAAGCTTGTTTTGTAGCAGAAGCTCCTCTTCCCAGTTCGTCCAAATTTGGATGAACCGGGAAGAGGAGCTTCTGCTACAAACAAGCTTGAAATATAGACTTATTAAAAAAATTTCGGGACAATTTTGCATTTCGGGGCTTCAATACAAGAGGGACATTACATACGAGCAGCATGGAGGTATTTGGATGTTTTTTGGTGTGTCTTTTTGTTACGAAGACAGTTGGTGTCCATTTGCAACCGTCATATGGACATGCACTGCTACGCCGAGACCCCCTGTAAATTTCAATTTTGGGTGAACTATCCCTTTAAGAGTTTGATAGGGTCAGTTCTAATCATGGGAAAGGCCTTGGGAAGCAGCAGCAGCTGTAGGTGCTGTGGCTTAGCTGGTTAAAGCATCTGTCTTGTAAACAGAAGATCCTGGGTTCAACTCCCAGCAGCGCCTTCAGTTGTCACTGATGTGAAGCCTCATAGTCGTGGAGTTTGAAGCTCCTTTAAAGGGACAACCAGGAGTTTTGGAAAGACGGACGAAAGCGAAAACATTTACCATGTTTTCATTGATCAAGAATGAAAGTTGGTTAAAGTTGGAAGACGATCAGATACCGTCGTAGTTCCGACCATAAACGATGCCAACTAGCGATCCGGTGGCAGCGTCCAGGAAACTGAAACTAGGAAATGCTGGACGAGTCGACCACTAAATAATAATATCAAAATAACGATTAAGACAAAACGATATATGTATCTAAATGGACCCATTAACAAGTGGTAACGTAGATTCATCCACATTAATATGAGACTATTTTACAACCAAATACAAACTCTGTTGGGTTGAGCCGAGCCGATACTAAAACCTGACCTCAACCGACTGCCGGCCACTGATTGGCCAGAGTTTCATCAGTGGAAGAGACGTGAGCGCGACGTCCAACACAAGAATCAAACCCGCTATTTTCAAAAACACAACGGCAACAGCGACCAATGATCTGTAACAATCGGCTTCTGACCGACCCGCGTCGACCCGCGTCAAACAACTCCACAATCGATGCAGGTTTTAATCGGCTCAGCTCCGATCGGCTTTCTAAAAGCATGGGACTGAACTAAATCATGAAAGAAACTGCCGTTCCCTGTGGCGCTGTGGCTTAGTTGGTTAAAGCGCCTGTCTAGTAAACAGGAGATCCTGGGTTCAAATCCCAGCAGTGCCTATTTGACAAAGAAAACTGGAAAATGTTTAAGTTAAGACGGTAACCACAGGGGTAGGAGCTCCAATCGGCTTGCAGTGGGAACATCAGACCCGGGTCAACCCGCTAATTTAAAGGGATAGATTTGAAATTTCCCTCATTATCTCCTCCCCCTCATGTGGACTAAGGGCTGGGAGAAGTTTCAGAGTCCTCCGTGGCTTCTCTGAGTTACAGGGGGTCTCGGCGTAGCAGTGCATGTCCATATAACGGTTGCAAATGGATACCAACTGTCTTCGTAACAAAAAGACACACCAAAAAACATCCAAATACCTCCATGCTGCTCGTCTGTAATGTCCCTCTTGTATTGAAGCCCCGAAATGCAAAATTGTCCCGAAAAAAATTAAATAAGTCTATGTTTCAAGCTTGTTTTGTAGCAGAAGCTTCTCGAAGCTTGGTGTGTCTTTTTGTTACGAAGACCAGTACCGGTTCACCCAATACGCACACTACGCACGTTGCGTAGGGCCCCGCAAAATAGCAGAGGCCCCGTTAAAAAAAAAAAAAAACTGACGACGTGACCGTCCGTCGCGCACGTGTAGCCTACCGGATTCCCAGTACAGCCTAGCAAGACAGCGTTTAGCACGCCACGATAAAGCGGAGTTATCCCTCGGGGAATTAGGGGGAAGAAACAGCTGACAATGACCTGTGGGAACAGCAGTCAGGTAACTCTCCTCTCAGGGTGAGAGAGTGGGAGGGAGGGAGGGACTAGTCCGTGTTTGACCTGCATTAACAGGGCGGTGGGCCCTGGGTGAACCCCGGTCTCCGTGTGCGTCTTGCTGGCTTCTATAATTTTAGTTGTAGTGTAGTTACATCTACATACAAAATGGAAAGCAATGGATAAATATTGACTAAGATTGAATTTTGTTTGCTTGGATAGCCTACATGCAAATTTAGATGCAGAATCAAACAAAACTTGTGAAATATTATGACAATGGTGCTAAAAATAATAATAATTATATAATAAATAATAATAAACATAATTACCTACATTTGAAGTGAAAGTAAAACAAGTGCAGCCAATTTGATGGAGCTGAATTAATAGTCGCTTTATCTAGAGATTTATTTAATAGTGAGTTTTTTTAAAACATTAACATGTTGATGATTGTTACATTTAGTTTGATTTGATTTGTTCTGAATTTATTCTTAGTTAGGCCAACACTGCAATACGTTTAAAGGGGGGATGCGTGGAAGCACTGGGTGTCAGGTGCGACTGTTGAAAATTTTTGGGGTTCAGTTAGGAGGGCCCCTTAGCAGAATTTTGCCTAGGGCCCCATGGAGGTCTGAACCGGCTCTGACGAAGACAGTTGGTATCCATTTGTAACCGTCATATGGACATGCACTGCTACGCCGAGACCCCCTGTAACTCAGAGAAGCCACGGAGGACTCTGACACTTCTCCCAGCCCTTAGTCCCATACCTGTCAAGTTTTGGATTTGAAAATAAGGGAAATTTTCCGGCACCCGCCGCGAACAGTGCTGCCACCCCAACCAAGCTCCAGTATCCCTTACATTTTAAGACAAGAAAGCTAAAATCACTGGCTTTATGCACAGCTGCACTACTTCCTGATCTTCAGCCAGCCCGTCTGCCATTATTGGACAAACTGATTAATCCAGGTGTGCCTGACCCCAATAGTCACTCACAACAACAATAATGTTTTTTTGGGGTTTTTTTCTAACACATAAATGAGGCATTCTGGTGTAGCTACTCTGAGGAGAAACAGAGGGAAAAGACAACATTGCTTCAGTTTTTTTTTTCTTTTAAAGCAGACTCAGTACTGACTGAGGTTCCTATCATTGTAACTGCAAGAATGGCTTAAGTGTATTAAAGTGAACTCAGAACTGGTTTAGTGTGGAGCTGTGGCTGGTGGGCAAAAACAAAACTCATTTTTTTAAAATCTTTTGGCCTGGACCAGCCTTTCAAGGCCCTTTCCTCTGCTTCACCATGAAGCTCTTTCAGGCCACACTGTCTTCTTCCACAACTTCTGCCCTATTCTCATCTGTATTTTGATAGCTGGAGCTACTGTCAGATATCTATGACAGAAGGCCACACATGCTTTAGCTTTATACTGCTGAATAATTTGAGCAGATATGTCCAGGGATTTTCAGCCTTCTATGATTATAGAATGACCCTGTCTTTTACAGCAGGTAGGCTACAGACACAGACACACACACCTGTTACTCTGCTGTCCCTCTCTGTCCCTCTCTGGACTGGGCTGCCTAGCTGTTCTTTTGGGTTAAGTGAGCATGGACGACACAACTCGACCGGTGTGGACGCGCTGGTTCGAGCCGCGCGAAAATACGAGTTTTTTTTTTTTTTTTTTTTCAACAACCGTGGTCGACCCGTTACAAGCTTGATGAGCAGGACCTCAGTCAGTGCCGCGGTGATGTAGGCTTTGGGCTGTGTGCTCGCACATAGTGACGACGAGCACGCGCATCGTCGCTAACCAAGATAGGATTAATAGAGAGTTGGCCACTCCGAGGTAAAAAACAAAACCCAAATGAAATAGCAGCGTCCAGTCCGGGGTGCCGCCGGGACTGGCCCGGGGTATTATTATTTTTTAACAACGCGGGTTAAAATACGGGAGATTTACGGGAAAATACTAATACGGGAGGACGGCGGGAAAGAGGGGTAAAATACGGGACTTTCCCGGCCAAAACGGGATACTTGACAGGTATGCTTAGTCCACATGAGGGGGAGGAGATAATGAGTGACATTTCAATTTTGGGTGAACTATCCCTTTCAGTGACATCGTCCCAGTTGCGACTCATACAAGACGCTTTGCTCGCACTCAATCAATTAGACCCAACTCAATGGGAAAGGAGCCATATGCTGATTGTTAGCAGGTTGACCTACGTTTAAAAAACTTGCGTCAACCCGCTAATTTCAGTTGAAAAGCAGCTTTGTTGTTCTTTCACCAACTGCAGCAGCCGTGCTACAACGTTGAGGAGTTACACCTCGTCCTGACATGCAGCGAGCAGCAAGCGAAGCGGCAACAAAAACTCGCGCGAAGGTGTCCTGATATGCAGCGTGACGATTTTGTCGCGAGTATATTCTATTGGTTCAGAATCCAAACCAATCAAATTATCGAGGGACGTAGCTACACAAACTTGCGGCGCTATTCTGAGATTCCTGGCATTTCCTGGTTACTGTTTCTCACATCTTTGAGTGTTTTTTCCTCTCGTATTCTCCTCGCTCTGATAACTAGCTTGTCAACAGGAAGCAGCGTGGACTTATCAACCAATAAGAAGTGTTTAGGGGCGGGACATCGCTGCGAAATGTCGTCCAGATAGAGACAGAGCGAGCGATAATTTCAGGGTTGAGCGACATCGCTGGACGGCACGATGTCGCTCGCGGCACGTCAGGAAGTAACGCATTCTAATCACTTTTCCTTGCTCGCATCGCGGTCGCATCACTAGCTGGGTTTCCATCCAAGTCGTATCGAATTTAAAAGCGGATTTTGTGAAAATACGCAAAAAGCAAAGCGAATTTATGACCGTTTCCATTCATTAGTGTTTTGCTGACACTCAACATCATGGACAATTTACGTACTTTCCGGACTATAGACGCACCTGCATAAGCCGCACCAGCTACATTTACAAGAAAATACTGTAGCTACATCTAGGCTGCACTTGAATATAAGCTGCAGGTTTTCATGTTGTAACACGAGATATTTACACAGAGAGACAGTAGGAACTGTGACAGTCTGTTTTGGTTACGCTCCTCTCCTCCATGTGCATCTGTTGACAACAAAGCCGGCGGAAATCAATAAATGGAGCGGTAGAAAACGTTACATAACGATGTTATGGCGTGTGATTGTGTCGTCTTAACCGTCATAAACAAAAGATTATGGGTTACGGAGCGCGTTTGTGTTGCGGTGCAGAGAGGAGAGCTGGGACACCGGGGCGTCGCTGGGTGAAGTCCAGCAGCTTCACCCACAAACTCTGGCTCAATTCACATAATCTGTTTCCATAACAAAAAGTCGCATTTTCCTTTAATCGATACGCTGACAAATCCACCTCCCAAAGCGTCAAAACTTTTATGCACATTTACTGCCTTTTTCCGAATTTCTGGCGTTTCCATCCAAGTATTTATTCGCAATTTTTAAAAATGCGAATAAAAAAAGGTGGATGGAAACACAACTACTGTATGTCAGGACGGGGTGTAACTATGAAGTACTCAGCTTTAATGGAAAATGACCTAAACGGAGTCGAGTCGAGCCGAGTAGAAGAAAAGGGTCATAATGTTCTACAGTGATTTTATCACCTCAGCTCATATGGAGTATTGGTGAAAGTAGAGGAACTAACAGGTAGGCTACCATCTACAATTCTGCTCAATATAAAACCCAAAGTGAACGCGATGGTTTTGATGATGCAGCCGTGGATCATTGATGGAAGCTGATGCTTCCTCATGTGGCGCTGTGGCTTAGAGGTTAAAGCACCTGTCTCGTAAACAGGGGATCCTGGGTTCAAATCCCAGCAGTGCCTAGCAACCTGACTACTTATTGGCTTGATGAGCAACATGCAAAGCTCTTGGTCGTTACTTCTCCACCTCTCTGAACACATCTGTCATGCTGCTTCACAGCTGTTCAACTGGTTTGAACTGATACTCATCTCCTGTGGGACAAGTGACTCTCTTCCTGTTTCTTACTCGTCTGTTCAGGTGTTTCCTTTCATGTCACTGGAAAATCAACTACTAACTGTGGCGCTGTGGCTTAGTTGGTTAAAGCGCCTGTCTAGTAAACAGGAGATCCTGGGTTCAAATCCCAGCAGTGCCTTTATGTCAAAACACCACAAAAATGTTGACATGGAAGCTTCTCCATCTGTTAAGTTAGAAAAACCTTGAAGCCGACACTTTAAGGTTAAATAGCATGTAGCTTTAGTCCAAAAACATGACTCTGGACTGATTTATGAAAGGAAATGGCAATTACTGTGGCGCTGTGGCTTAGTTGGTTAAAGTGCCTGTCTAGTAAACCGGAGATCCTGGGTTCAAATCCCAGCAGTGCCTATTTGACGGAGAAAGATAGATAGTGCCTGAAATGTGTTCTCTTTGATGGAGGCTATGAGCTCAACTACATCAGTCACTTCTTACAAAAGATGTTAACATGTTGTTGTCCAGACAGGAAAACAATATGGACTCAAAAGTACCAACAGTGCCTGTTAATGGCTGAAATTCCTTCCCCAGTTTGTAGCGAATCTTCTGTTGTGTTTTCTTGAATCTTTCTGTATCATCTCAGCTCTCTTGGTGGATAAAGAAGTACCCGTTACTTTCCACAAAACAAAAAAGGCAAGTATATTGTGTTGAGTCGGCACCATGCAGTGGGAAAAGGAAAACAGTGTTTCAGATCCTCTATGGTGCTGTGGCTTAGTTGGTTAAAGCGCCTGTCTAGTAAACAGGAGATCCTGGGTTCAAATCCCAGCAGTGCCTTGTTGTGAAAACCACAAAACCAGGGCCATTTACGGGGCAGAACAGAGTCCCTCCCTGGGGGTAGGTACTCAGATCGGCCCTGAAGAAGTCCCGGCGGGGCTTGAGATTTACTCTGTGCTGGAAATACACCTCTTGAAGCTGATACTTTAAGGTTAAATAGCATGTAGCTTTAGTCCAAAAACATGGGACTGCTCCACAGCTGTTCAACTGGTTTGAACTGATACTCATCTCATCTCCTGTTGGACAAGTGACAAGCGACTCTCTTCCTGTTTCTCACTCGTCTGTTCAGGTGTTTCCTTTCATGTCACTGGAAAATCGACTACTGACTGTGGCGCTGTGGCTTAGTTGGTTAAAGCGCCTGTCTAGTAAACAGGAGATCCTGGGTTCAAATCCCAGCAGTGCCTTTATGTCAAAACACCACAAAAATGTTGACATGGAAAACCTTGAAGCTGACACTTTAAGGTTAAATAGCATGTAGCTTTAGTCCAAAAACATGACTCTGGACTGATTTATGAAAGGAAATGTCAATTGCCGTGGCGCTGTGGCTTAGTTGGTTAAAGTGCCTGTCTAGTAAACAGGAGATCCTGGGTTCAAATCCCAGCAGTGCCTATTTGACGGAGAAAGATTGAAATGCATTATCTTTGATGGAGGCTATGAACTTGATCTGACACTTCTGACAAAAGAATATAGTAGCCTATGCAAGTATGCATAGTAACTGTGCCTGTTAATGGCTGAATGTCCTTCCTCCGTTTGTAGTGAATCTTCTGCTGTGTTTTCTTGAAACTTTCAGTATCATCTCAGCTCTCTTGGTGGAGGAAGAAGTACTAGTTACTTTCCACATACTAGTCCCAGCAGAAAAACAAAAAAGGCAAGTATATTGTGTTGAGTTGGCACCATGCAGTGGAAAAGGGAAAACAGTGTTTCTGGTGCTCCGTGGTGCTGTGGCTTAGCTGGTCAAAGCGCCTGTCTAGTAAACAGGAGATCCTGGGTTCAAATCCCAGCAGTGCCTTCATACCGGTGTGACACTCTTTCAATTGATAGAAAACTTGAAGTTGATGCTGAAGTTAAGTCTGTAGCTGCCTTTCCACTGTGGGAGTTACTGGTAGAGAGAGAGGGTTGAGAACTTTACAGGAACTGTCCTTTCACTCGGCCGCTGTGATCAGTTTGCAAATCTTGTTGTTGTTTTTCCGGCAGTATACGGCACACAGTGTAAACCTTAAGCCCCACACGGGCTTTAATTTAAAAAAAATTAGATTAATTTTAGTTTCCCTCTGACTGTGGAGCTGTGGCTTAGTTGGTTAAAGCGCCTGTCTAGTAAACAGGAGATCCTGGGTTCGAATCCCAGCAGTGCCTTTGTGTGAAAACCACAAAACCAGGGCCATTTACGGGGCCGAACGGAGTCCCTGCCTGGGGGTAGGTACTCAGATCGGCCCTGAAGAAGTCCCGGTGGGGCTTGAGATTTACTCTGTGCTGGAAATGCGCCTCTTGAAGCTGATACTTTAAGGTTAAATAGCATGTAGCTTTAGTCCAAAAACATGGGACTGGACTGAATCATGAAAGAAAATGACATTCCCTGTGGCGCTGTGGCTTAGTTGGTTAAAGTGCCTGTCTAGTAAACAGGAGATCCTGGGTTCCTGAATGTCCTTCCCCCGTTTGTAGCAAATCTTCTGCTGTGTTTTCTTGAAACTTTCGGTATCATCTCAGCTCTCTTGGAGCCTTGGTGGAGGAAGAAAATGTGCTCTGTCTTGTAATTGTCCACTCTATGTCTTGTCATCACAAGGTTTTAAAGTCTTCTGTGTTATGTTTTTTAGAAACCTGCCTTGGGACTGCGGCTGAAATTTAGCAGTTGTGCTAAGTCCGGCACATTTACACTGATGCTTAATGTGTCAGTGTTGATGAATGTGCACTGTCCCAATTCAATAAATAAAGAAATGAAATGAAAGAAGTACCAGTTACTTTCCACATACTAGTCCCAGCGGAAAAACACAAAAGACGTTGGGAAGCAGCAGCAGCTGTAGGTGCTGTGGCTTAGCTGGTTAAAGCATCTGTCTTGTAAACAGAAGATCCTGGGTTCAACTCCCAGCAGCACCTTCAGTCATCACTGATGTGAATCCTTATAGTGGTGGAGATTGAAGCTCCTTTAAAGGGATAACGAGCAGTTTTGGAAAGCAAAGTGTTTTCACTACATTTCCCATGAGCCTCCACGCGCACGGTGAAATTCTTGGACCGGAGCAAGACGTACGAAAGCGAAAACATTTGCCAAGAATGTTTTCATTGATCAAGAATGAAAGTTGGAGGTTGGAAGACGATCAGATAGCGTCGTAGTCCCGAACATAAACGGAGATTATATAAGTGCCGTTATTCTCATGACTCGCCGGGCAGCGTCAGCAAAACCAGGAAACTAGGAAATGTTCATCAATCAACACTAAATCATCATCAATCAACACTAAATCATGAAAGAAAATGACATTCCCTGTGGCGCTGTGGCTTAGTTGGTTAAAGCGCCTGTCTAGTAAACAGGAGATCCTGGGTTCAAATCCCAGCAGTGCCTTCACACTGATGTGTTAACATATGGATGTGTCCCTCTTTCAGTTGATAGAAAACTTGACGTTGATGCTTAAGTTAAATCTGTAGCTGCATTTCCACTGTGGGAGTTACTGGTAAAGAGAGAGGGTTGAGAACTTTACAGGAACTGTCCTTTCACTCGGCCGCTACGGTAAATACATACAAAACCGCTGATGCGCGTTGCGTTCAGGGACAGTTTTTCAGCAAGCAGTCTCCGTATTTACCCTGTATTTACCTCGAAAACGGCTCCGTTTCGTATTGTTCCGTCATTATCTCATAGCGTGGTGGTTGTGCAGGTCACAACTTGTCTACAAAAGCGCTGTGGAGTTTTGGGATGTTGAATTTGATGAGTTTAATGAGGGAAACCAAGAAATTCCGTTAGCCTCCATAGCGTAGCTCTGAGCAGCCTGCTGCTGCGCTCCGCCGTACTGAAAATAGCTTACACCTACAATTAAAGGTAACGAACCTACTGCTATGACTATAGCGATTATGGCAATGGGCCAATTTGCCAAAATGTTGAACTATCCCTTTAAATTAATTTTAGTTTCCATCAGTCTGTGGCGCTGTGGCTTAGTTGGTTAAAGCGCCTGTCTAGTAAACAGGAGATCCTGGGTTCAAATCCCAGCAGTGCCTATTTGACGGAGAAAGATTGAAATGCATTGTCTTTGATGGAGGCTATGAACTTGATCTGACACTTCTGACAAAAGAATGTAGTATGCACTCAATTCAATCAGTATCATGACAAATGTTGCTCCTGATGGAAACATTAAGTACCAACAGTGCCCGTTAATGGCTGAATGTCCTTCCTCCGTTTGTAGCGAATCTTCTGTTGTGTTTTCTTGAAACTTTCGGTATCATCTCAGCTCTCTTGGTGGATGAAGAAGTACTAGTTACTTTCCACATACTAGTCCCAGCGGAAAAACAAAAAAGGCAAGTATATTGTGTTGAGTTGGCACCATGCAGTGGAAAAGGGAAAACGGTTTTTCAGGTGCTCTGTGGTGCTGTGGCTTAGTTGGTCAAAGCGCCTGTCTAGTAAACAGGAGATCCTGGGTTCAAATCCCAGCAGTGCCTTCACACTGATGTGTTACCATATGGATGTGTCCCTCTTTCAGTATATAGAAACCTTGAGACTGATGTTTAAGTTAAGACAGTAGCCACATTTCCAGGGCCGTTTTTGGGGGAACTTTTCTACCCAGAAACTACATTTTGGTTCTTGAGTCTTATGGTGGAAACGTGTGCATTTGTGTGCCTTTGACCGTGTCCAAAAACATGACTCTGGACTGAATTATGAAAGGAAATGGCAATTGCTGTGGCGCTGTGGCTTAGTTGGTTAAAGCGCCTGTCTAGTAAACAGGAGATCCTGGGTTCAAATCCCAGCAGTGCCTTCACACAGAGGTGTTGACGATGTCCCTCTTTCAGTTGATTGAAACCTCAAAGCTGATCTTTACTGTAAGTTAAGATAGTAGCCGAAATTTCCACTGTGGGACGGGTAGGAACTTTACAATAACCGTCCTTTCACTCGGCTGCTGTGTCTCTACTGCAGCAGGACTTACCGGACACGTGATCATTGTCCAACAGTTTTGATCATCGGGCAGTCATTGTTTGTTTGTTTGTTTATTTATTTTCACATATCAAAGTTAAAAAAGATATAACATATAAAATCCGAAACAATGTGAAGGGGAAATGCCAAAAAACCCTCCAGGGGCTTGTAGGGTGGCATTCTCCGACTACAGTTCTAAGCTAATGAGCATACATACACGAGACAGGCGCTTTGACCAACTAAGCCACAGCGCCTGGTTGATGTAGCACCAGGACCACCGATGAATTGCCAAGTCAACTCTAATCACAAAAGTTGTGGATAATACGTGTTACTTTCTTGGGATTACCGCCACCACAGCTTTGAGCGGAGACCATGGGTCCCAGCAGCTTCTGATTACTAGCGATTTTATGCTCTGTAAGGTGACCTTGGGTGTCATGAAAGGCGCCTCTAAATTAAATGTATTATTATTATTATTATTATTATTAGACAGGTATTTAAACCAACAAAGCCATAGTGTGGAGTTTTTTTTTTGGATCATCTTACTCAGGCTTAATTAATGAGATGATACCGAAAGTTTTGAGAAGACTGAACGTACACTACAAATTGGTTAAGGACTTACGAACACCGGGCATTCTTTTGTTTTTGATATATGTCTGAACAGGGTTCAGTACCTCAAAGACAACACAATGCTTGAACTTTCAAGCTTCTTCTATCAAACAGGCACTGCTGGGATTTGAACCCAGGATCTTCTGTTTACAAGACAGATGCTTTAACCAGCTAAGCCACAGCGCCTTGTGAGGAGCTGATTTGTCCCATATTTTTGGACTAAAGCTACATGCTATTGTACCTGAAAGTATCAGCTCCAAGGTTTCTCTCACTTGGAAGAGGGAGGAGCCTCAATGCATTGAGTATATGTCTACATCTTGTCAATCAGCACAGAGAAAGCCTCAAGCCCCACCTGGGAGTTTTTCGGGGCCGATCTGAGTACCTACACTGAGACAGGGACTTGTTTAGTCCCCATAAAAGTCCCAGGAGATCATCCTTCAGGGGAGGTTCCTGCAGTGGAGACACGCACCAACGACCCTGGCCGCATAAAATTACCCCGAAGTTCCTGCAGTCTAAAAGGCCCTTTCGTGTACATTGGCCTGTGGCGCTGTGGCTTAGTTGGTCAAAGCGCCTGTCTAGTAAACAGGAGATCCTGGGTTCAAATCCCAGCAGTGCCTACTTCTCACATGTTTTAGAAGGTGTTATTCCAAAAGAACATTGTATGTGCTCCTTCGCATCACTTTTCCAAGTTTCTAGACTCCTCTGTACAAATGACCAGACCTGAAAAAGGTATCAGGTACTTTCCACCTGAGTCGTTACCATGCATCGGAAAATGGCAATGGATGTATGTGGTGGATGCCTTGATAAACGGGGTTCTTCATAGTCGCAGATTATGAATTTGACAGGGCGCTGTGGCTTAGCTGGTTAAAGCATCTGTCTTGTAAACAGAAGATCCTGGGTTCAAATCCCAGCAGTGCCTATTTGAAGGAGAAAGATTGAAATGCATTGTATTTGATGGAGGCTATGAACTTGAACGGAGACTTCTGACAAAAGAATATAGTATGCACTCAATTCAATCAGTATCATGACAAATGTTGCTCCTGATGGAAACAGGAAGTACCAACAGTGCCCGTTAATGGCTGAATGTCCATCTTCCGTTTGTAGTGAATCTTCTGCTGTGTTTTCTTGAAACTTTCAGTATCATCTCAGCTCTCTTGGTGGAGGAAGAAGTACTAGTTACTTTCCACATACTAGTCCCAGCGGAAAAACAAAAAGGCAAGTATATTGTGTTGAGTTGGCACCATGCAGTGGAAAAGGTTAAACAGTGTTTCTTGTGCTCTGTGGCGCTGTGGCTTAGTTGGTCAAAGCGCCTGTCTAGTAAACAGGAGATCCTGGGTTCAAATCCCAGCAGTGCCTTCACACAGAGGTGTTGACGATGTCCCTCTTTCAGTTGATTGAAACCTCAAAGCTGATCTTTACTGTAAGTTAAGATAGTAGCCGAAATTTCCACTGTGGGACGGGTAGGAACTTTACAAGAAACGTCTTTTCACTCGGCTGCTGTGACTCTACTGCAGCAGGACTCACCAGACACCTGATGTGGCGTGATCATTGTCCAACAGTTTTGATCAGGCAGTCATTGTGCTGCAGTTGTTTTTTTTGCAAATCTTGTCAATCAGCACAGAGAAAGCCTCAAGCCCCACCTGGGAGTTTTTCGGGGGGCCGATCTGAGTACCTACCCTGAGACAGGGACTTGTTTAGTCCCCATAAAAGTCCCAGGAGATCATCCTTCAGGGACCCTGAAGTTCCTGCAGTCTAACAGGCCCTTTAGTGTGTATTGACCTGTGGCGCTGTGGCTTAGTTGGTCAAAGCGCCTGTCTAGTAAACAGGAGATCCTGGGTTCAAATCCCAGCAGTGCCTAATTCTCACATGTTTTAGAAGGTGTTATTCCAAAAGAACATTATATGTGCTCCTTCGCATCACTTTTCCAAGTTTCTAGACTCCTCTGTACAAATGACCAGACCTGAAAAAGGTATCAGGTACTTTCCACCTGAGCTGTACCATGCATTGGAAAACGGCAATGGATGTATGTGGTGGATGCCTTGATAAACGGGGTTCTTCATATTGGCAGAATATGAATTTGATAAGGCGCTGTGGCTTAGCTGGTTAAAGCATCTGTCTTGTAAACAGAAGATCCTGGGTTCAAATCCCAGCAGTGCCTTGATGTTGTACACCTTCTTTAAAAGTTGTTCCCCCTTGTCATTACCTGTCAAAGGCCCCTCATTTATCAAGAGTGCGTAGACTAGACGATCTTTAACGCATATCATTCCTGACGGTGGGCACCTTGGTAAGCCATAGTGGGTACAGGTGTGTCTGAAAGTCAAACCACTGGATGTTGACATTATCTGGATGAAGAGGCCAACAGTCTGGGCTTAGTCAAGATCGATGTCAACAGCAGCAAGCAACAGCAGCAAAAAAGACTTATTAACGTAAAAACTCCAACTAAATGTAGACATATACTCAATGCATTGAGGCTCTTCCCTCTTCCAAGTGAGAGAAACCTTGAAGCTGATACTTTCAGGTACAATAGCATGTAGCTTTAGTCCAAAAACATGGGACAAATCATATGCAAACAAGGCGCTGTGGCTTAGCTGGTTAAAGCATCTGTCTTGTAAACAGAAGATCCTGGGTTCAAATCCCAGCAGTGCCTGTTTGACAGAAGAAGCTTGAAAGTTCAAGCATTGTGTTGTCTTTGAGGTACTGAACTTGACTCAATCAGTGACTCCTTATAAAAGATGTCACTGTTCAGACATATATCAAAAACAAAAGAATGCCCGGTGTTCGTAAGTCCTTAACCAATTTGTAGTGTACGTTCAGTCTTCTCAAAACTTTCGGTATCATCTCATTAATTAAGCCTGAGTAAGATGATCCCAAAAAAACTCCACACTATGGCTTTGTTGGTTTAAATACTTGTCTAGTAATCAGAAGCCGCTGGGACCCATGGTCACCGCTCAAAGCTGTGGTGGAGGTAATCCCAAGAAAGTAACACGTATTATCCACAACTTTTGTGATTAGAGTTGACTTGGCAATTGACCTATGGCTAAGCCATGCCCCCAAACGCGATGAGCCAATCACAGTGTGCATAGCTAGCCCATACACTCGGACATTCTCTGCTTCCACGTCCATTGAAATGCATTGCAGTTAGTCAGTTTTCATTCGTTTTTATATGTTTTTTCTTGACATTTTAAGTTTAAAATTGTCAAACGGTGTGCATGGGGTACATGTAACTCTGACACTAGGTATCCTGAGAGGCCACGGGGGGGATTTTTTTTTACCTTTTTCCAAACCACATCTCAACCGAGAGAAGTGTCTGCTCTGGATAAAGTTATGCAGTAGACCACAACACCAACTAAACGTGGATAAACTTAACAAGGATGTCTACATCTGTTCTAAGTTAAGTCAACAACGTGTTTGAGGCAACATATTGTGAGAGATGTTTAGATGTTAGCCAGTATCACAGCTAAGCATAAAGTCCGCTAGCTTAATGCTAACGTATAATGCAAAACTCCATAGACAGGCTAACAGAAATTAGCCCATCGCTATCGGCGTTTCGCTGCAACCGACAGCCATAGCAGTAAAGCTAAGTGAAGTTTTGGTGACTTCCAGATGATATTTAATCTTTCTGTCTCCAAAAATCATCAACTGCCTCCTGTGAAATGTCTCTACTGTGACAGCTGTTGCCATAGCAACTGTCACCGGATGTTGACTGTTTGTCCCAGTGAGTGGAGGGGGCGGGGCTTAGCCATAGGTCAATTCATCGGTGGTCCTGGTGCTACATCAACCAGGCGCTGTGGCTTAGCTGGTCAAAGCGCCTGTCTCGTAAACAGGAGATCCTGGGTTCAAATCCCAGCAGTGCCTTGATGTTGTATATAGTCTTTAAATGTTGTTCCCCCTCGTCATCACCTCTCAAAGGCCCCTCATTTATCAAGAGTGCGTAGGATCGTGTAGATCCTGGTGTAAAAGTCAGCGAATGCCAAGTGTCACGTGTGATTTACCAAAGGTTTGTATGTTGCCGATTTTTCTGTAAAACTGTCATGAAATTGATTAAAAACTTTCCAAAAAACGGCCCGATGTTTCATAGGCCTTGTCCTGCACGTTTTACGACACGGACACATAGAGGACGGCTAAGAAGAAGAAGAACTTTGGGTGATCTGTGGTCAAGTGGTCAGAGAGCACGTCCCATGTCGTGAAGCGGGAATCAAGACGATCTTTAACGCATATCATTCCTGATGGTGGGCACCTTGGTAAGCCAAGCCCTTATCATAGTGGGTACAGGTGTGTGTGAAGGTCAAACCACTGGATGTTGACATTATCTGGATGAAGAGGCCAACAGTCTGGGCTTAGTCAAGATCGATGTCTACAGCAGCAAAAAAGACTTCTACTTCTGCCTGATGTAAAGTCTGAAGGACTATGATCCTTTAGTCCATCGTGTCTTTGATAGCAATCCAAATTTCATCACCGGCGCTGTGGCTTAGTTGGTCAAAGCGCCTGTCTAGTAAACAGGAGATCCTGGGTTCAAATCCCAGCAGTGCCTTTATGTGAAAACCACAAAACCAGGGCCATTTACAGGAACCTTTACGGGGCCGAACAAAGTCCCTGCCTGGGGGTGGGTACTCAGATCGGCCCTGAAAAAGTCCTGGTGGGGCTTGAGATTTACTCTGTGCTGGAAACACGCTTCTTGAAGCTGATACTTTAAGGTTAAACAGCATGTAGCTTTAGTCCAAAACATGGGACTGGACTGAATCATGAAAGAAAATGACATTCAATGTGGCGCTGTGGCTTAGTTGGTTAAAGCGCCTGTCTAGTAAACAGGAGATCCTGGGTTCAAATCCCAGCAGTGCCTATTTGACGGAGAAAGATAGAAAGAGCTTAAAATGCATTGTCTTTGATGGAGGCTATGAACTTGACTGCTGACAAAAGAATATAGCATGCACTCAATTCAATCAGTATCATGACAAATGTTGCTCCTGATGGAAACAGAAAGTACCAACAGTGCCCGTTAATGGCTGAATGTCCTTCCTCCGTTAGTAGCGAATCTTCTGCTGTGTTTTCTTGAAACTTTCGGTATCATCTCAGCTCTCTTGGTGGAGGAAGAAGTACTAGTTACTTTCCACATACTAGTCCCAGCAGAAAAACAAAAAGGGCAAGTATATTGTGTATATTGTGTCTACTTCAGCCTGATGTAAAGTCAATGCAGGACCATCATCCTCTAGTCCATGGTGTCTTTGATAGAAATCCAGATTTCATCAGTGGCTAACCCTTCTTCTCAGCTCTATTTTTTTGTTCCTAATGTCAATAAATCATTTGGTAGAA
This sequence comes from Trachurus japonicus, assembly GCF_045865225.1. Classification (NCBI taxonomy): domain Eukaryota; kingdom Metazoa; phylum Chordata; class Actinopteri; order Carangiformes; family Carangidae; genus Trachurus; species Trachurus japonicus. Next base: position 1,062,928 of record NC_140921.1, read on the forward strand.
GATCTTTTGTGTTTAAAGCAGCAGCAGATTGGAATAACCTTCCTGCTATTATCAGATCTAGTTCTTCTTTTGGTATTTTTTAAGCGTGCTCTGCCTGCTCTTGTTTTCATTGAAGCTGCATGTCTCTCTGACTTGGTGAATTGATAGTATTCATTATCTGCTGTTGTCTCAGTCTCAGAGTTGGACATTGTGGCCTTCTTATGGTTGTATTGTCCTAATGTCGCTGTTAACCCCCCTCGAAAACAAGATAATGCATCTCAAGGGGTTTATCCGAATAAAGAAATTTCAATATAAACCGCCAAAAAACAACCGACTTGCATAGCTCCCCCTTTCAATCAAGTTGGTCACCACTAATCCTACTCCAACTTAAATAAAAGTTATAAGTCAAATCAAGTCTCTCTTTCTTTCCCTCTCTCTCTCTTTTTACTCTCTTTTTATTCTTTCTTTTTAATCTAGATTTGTTTTAAATTGACTACTATCCCTTGTGTTGTTTTAATTGTTTGTTGTAGTGTTCGTGATTAACTGCGTTGTGCTTTTGCAATTGTACAGCACTTTGGTCAACTGAGGTTGTTTTAAATGTGCTTTATAAATAAATTGTGACTTGACTTGACTTGATATATCTCACAGAGCTATAAACAAACCTTTCAATTGTGGTCACAGGCAAAACGAATGGGTGCTGCAGGTGATAAGGAACAGTAGACATTTAAACCAATGTGGCACCACAGATGTGTTGGAAACATGGTCTCAATAATACGGTGAGACTCCTGATGATTTCTTGTTGCCTGTCTTGAATGTTTGTTAGAACCTCTTTGTGCCTCTGATCCCTGTGTTTTGCTCTGTCAAGTTCTTATTGTACTGTCTGTCTTATTTCACCTGTCAATATTGTGTCTGATTCTATGTCTGTCCTGTTATACCTGTGTCTGTCTAATTGTTATGAAATTTTCTTTATGTAAACTGCCAGAGGACTGCGGGTGAAAATTAGCTACTTGCTAATCCCGGTGCATTTACGTTATTGGGCTTCCTCTTTTCTCTTCCTTAATAAGAGAAAAGAACTGATGTTATTAATGTACATTGTCCTTTTTAAATAAAAAAATAAAAAAATAAAAGAATTGCCTCCATATATTTCTGCTCTTTTGGTTTTCCATTGGGCAAATAAAAGTGCATAGTAACTGGTACTCTTTTGGGTTTCTCTTCTGTATTTAATTGGACTCATGGACTGGACTGAATCGTGAGAAAGCAGACAGTTGAATGTGGCGCTGTGGCTTAGTTGGTTAAAGCGCCTGTCTAGTAAACAGGAGATCCTGGGTTCAAATCCCAGCAGTGCCTAATTGACAGAGAAAGATTGAAATGCATTCTCTTTGATGGAGGCTATGAACTTGAACGGAGACTTCTGACAAAAGAATATAGCATGCACTCAATTCAATCAGTATCATGACAAATGTTGCTCAACAAATGTTGCCCGTTAATGGCTGAATGTCCTTCCTCCGTTAGTAGTGAATCTTCTGCTGTGTTTTCTTGAAACTTTCAGTATCATGTCAGCTCTCTTGGTGGAGGAAGTAGTACTAGTTACTTTCCACATACTAGTCCCAGCGGAAAAACAAAAAGGGCAAGTATATTGTGTATATTGTGTCTACTTCAGCCTGATGTAAAGTCAGTCTGCAGGACTATCATCCTCTAGTCCATCGTGTATCTGATAGAAATCCAGATTTCATCAGTGGCGCTGTGGCTTAGTTGGTTAAAGTGCCTGTCTAGTAAACAGGAGATCCTGGGTTCAAATCCCAGCAGTCCCTTTATTATGTGAAAACCACAAAACCAGAGCCATTTACAGGAACCTTTACGGGGCCGAACGGAGTCCCTGCCTGGGGGTAGGTACTCAGATCGGCCCTGAAGAAGTCCCAGTGGGACTTGAGATTTACTCTGTGCTGGAAACACGCCTCTTGAAGCGGATACTTTAAGGTTAAATAGCATGTAGCTTTAGTCCAAAAACATGGGACTGGACTGAATCATGAAAGAAAATGTCCCTTGCTGTGGCGCTGTGGCTTAGTTGGTTAAAGTGCCTGTCTAGTAAACAGGAGATCCTGGGTTCGAATCCCAGCAGTGCCTTCCTGTTGCAGACGTAACCCCATAAAAAGGCTCTCTACCTTCCATCTAGTGTCTCTTGGCCAAAAACCAACCCTGCAAGTTCAACGCCTCTGACCCGGTGTCCCAGCTCACGAGAAACATCAACTACTTCATGGCACTACGACTCAAACACGCCAGTAATCTGTAATCTGTTGCCACCTCCGTAGACATCGCTCCATGGACGGCCTTCTTACCAGCTTTGTTGAAAACAAATGTACATCTACCAATATCACTGAATGTGAGAAGACATTATGCACTGGTTGCAACTTATATAGAAATGTATTTACTTTGATTATCCACGTTTTCTACAGCAGTATCTTCTCAGCTCTATTTTTTGTTCCTAATGTCAATAAATCATTTGGCAGAAGATCTTTTATGTTTAAAGCAGCAGCAGATTATGATCAGATCTAGTTCTTCTTTTGGTATTTTTAAGCGTGCCCCGCCTGTTCTTGTTTTCATTGAAGCTGCATGTCTCTCCGACTTGGTGAATTGAGAGTATTCATTATCTGCTGTTGTCTCAGTCTCAGAGTTGGACATTGTGGCCTTCTTATGGTTGTACAGTTCTAATGTCGTCACGATGTGTTAACTATGGTCTTTTCCTTTTTTTGTTTTCGTTTGTTTATATGTCTGGACCCCCTCAAAAACAAGATAATGCATCTCAAGGGGTTTATCTGAATAAAGAAATTTCAATATAAACCGCCAAAAAACAACCAACTTGCATAGCTCCCCCTTTCAATCAAGTTGGTCACCACTAATCCTACTCCAACTTAAATAAAAGTTAAAAGTCAAGTCAAGTCTCTCTTTCTTTCCCTCTCTCTCTCTTTTTATTCTTTCTTTTTAATCTAGATTTTATTTTAAATTGACTACTATCCCTTGTGTTGTTTTAATTGTTTGTTGTAGTGTTCGTGATTAACTGCGTTGTGCTTTTGCAATTGTACAGCACTTTGGTCAACTGAGGTTGTTTTAAATGTGCTTTATAAATAAATTGTGACTTGACTTGACTTGATATATCTCACAGAGCTATAAACAAACCTTTCAATTGTGGTCACAGGCAAAACGAATGGGTGCTGCAGGTGATAAGGAACAGTAGACATTTAAACCAATGTGTGGCACCACAGATGTGTTGGAAACGTGGTCTCAATAATACGGTGAGACTCCTGATGGTTTCTTCAATTTGCCTCCATATATGTGACCCGTTCCATCAAAATGAGTCGGAAGTCGCAACGTTCTATTTTTAGATAATCAGCTGATAACGTGGAAAACCCATAGAAAATCAAAAAAAAATTTTTACCCTAATTTCAAAGCAATGACATTCAAAAACAATCTCCCAAAGTTTCACAGTCCAGATAATTGAGAAAAGGCACGTAAATGATGATTAAAGTTGACCTGCAACTTAAACCCTCTGAAAATGAGTGTTGCTTCGGTGCAAAACATGAAATATCTTCTGAACCGTTCATGATAGAGACGAGCTGTAAACTGCATCTGAATCGCGGGATTCTCCGCTTTCCGACGGTCATTGAATGTTGCATCTATGACGAGCAGGGACAGGTACAGAAACAGATGCTAAACCGAGTAGCATCGACGCTAACAGAGCGTAGCATCGATGCTAAACCGAACGTAGCATCGATGCTAAACCGAACGTAGCATCGATGCTAAACCGAACGTAGCATCGATGCTAAACCGAACGTAGCATCGATGCTAAACCGAACGTACACGCTTGCACATGTTTTACAAAACGTCAACAAAACATGACAACTTCTGAACCGTTTATGATAGAAACAAGCTGTAAAAAGCATCTGAATTGTGAGATTCTCTGCTTTCCGACGGTCATTGAATGCTGCCTCTATGACGACAAGGGGCCGTATAGGGAGCGTGTAATCACGTGGTACAGGAACAGATGCCAGAGTCACTGGCAAAAACTTTAACTGCAATTTTCTCAGGTTTTAGAACAGAATAAGAGAGTAGGAGATCGTAATTCAAATGGCCACATCTCGAAAACCATCAAATGTAGCTATGACTTTGACTAGAGTATCATTTTAAAGCTTATTTTCTAATATTTCCATTGATACCAAAATCTCAACTTTGAAATTTGGGTCACTGTGACTCATTTTGATGGATCGGGTCACATATCTCTGCTCTTTTGGTTTTCCATTGGGCAAATAAAAGTGCATAGTAACTGGTACTCTTCTGGGTTTCTCTTCTGTATTTAATTGGACTGGACTGAATCGTGAGAAAGCAGACAGCTGTATGTGGCGCTGTGGCTTAGTTGGTTAAAGCGCCTGTCTAGTAAACAGGAGATCCTGGGTTCAAATCCCAGCAGTGCCTTGTTGTTGCCACGTTGTTTTACAAGGTGTTGGTGAAGTGAAACAGAAAAGCGTCTGTGCTCTTCGGTATCGCTCATCCAGTTTTCTAGGCTCTTCTATCCAGATGAGCCCTGTTCTGTGATGGCCCAGTTACAGCTCTGTCTGTGTGATGCAACTCCTCTCGGTTTTGGTATTGTTCCTCCTCAACGAGGGCGTGGGCGTCGTCGTGGGTTTCTATGGTCTCATCATCATCTTGCTTCTCTCTCTCTGGGATTCTCCTGTCAGCTCCAGACTCACTCATCTGCACCTCGATTACAGACCAGTGTGGTTTTCTGCCGCAGCCGCTCATTTAACTGGCGTGACAGAACAACAACAGTCTCAGTGGTCGCTGCTGCTTTTAAAAATAGCACGTTTGATTCTTGTGTTGGACGTTGCGCTCATGACTCTTTCAGGGACAACACTCTGGCCAATCAGTGACCGGCAGTCAGTTAAAGTCACATTTTAGTGACTTTAATGATCTTGTCCCATATAACATATTGTTTGACTACTTGGTCTCAAGCGAGCAACACTGCTCTCAAACCATTACTTTCACTATACAAAAAAACCCTTAAAGTGCTGGACAGGAAATCCAATAACTATCATCATTGTCATATTTTACTGAAATACAAGCTGTTAAATTGGGAAAACCTGATTAAATATTCACACTCTTGTCTTATGTACAAAATCATACTTGGAGGACGTGTGCCTCCAGCATTGAATCAGTTTATAAAAATGGTATCAACATCTACTCGGAGTGCAACTAGAGGAGACTGTGTTATCGCATTTAGAAAAAGTTCTTTCAGCCAGTCTGCGTTTTCTATTAGAGCTGCTCGTGAAAGGAACTCTATTCCAACTCACATTAGAAATATTTCAAATTACGCCTCCTTTAAACACTTTTTTAAAAAGTGGCTAATTAGTGGTCAAGGCTGTGAACATTAAATTTCCCGTCATGTTGTCTGTCAGTGTATTAATTGTCTAGTATTGTTGCTTTTTGTGCATGGCTTCTAATGAGTCCAATGTGTATAATGTGATTGTGTCTTGTGTACTTTTTCTTTTTTTTTTCTTTCTTTTTTTCTGTTGGTGTTGCTGTTTAATGTTGCTTCTGTTTTGTCTGTAGCGGCTGTTTGAGTTCAGTTTTATGTTAGTTTGTGTGTGTCTGCATGGACCTTCACTGAGCTCTCTGTCTTTTGTCCACTATTCAGCTTTTTAATCATCGAATGTATTATTTGTATGTTGATAACCCAAAATTTTGTATTATTTTTCTTTTAGGGTGACTTTAAACATCAGTCCAGGGACGACAGATGCAAAATAGCCTTTTGGCTAATTCTGGCATGTTTACATTTGTTTAAATGTTTTTATTAATGTGCAATGTACCTGATCCTTAAACCTTTAAATAAATA